>NW_023616249.1:0-40001 GCF_013339695.2 Rhipicephalus sanguineus
ACGGAATCAGTATTATTCAGATGATTAAAAAGATTAGAGGATGTTAATACAGAAGAGGAGGTCCCTAAGTCAAAGGCAGCAATGAGGCCTCATTTACAAACTATACCTAAATAATAGGTTACAGCAGTTGACATATATAGAGTACAATGAACAATAGCTGTTTTTCAGCATTTAAAGGGCCCTGCAACACTTTTTCAGCATGGTCAGAAAACGCTGCCGATCGGTAGTCGAGGCTCCCGAGAACACGCGAGCCAAACATGATAGCGTAGCACGCGGCTTGGGATTTACAATAAATTCTCAGTCAGCTAAAAAGCACTTCCTCTTCTCTCAGCAAAATGACACTTACGGAGTCACTGCCACTGACCACATCATTGGCTTATTTGAACATGGTGGACTCGGTAGTTACTGCGGCCACCGCGAGAAGCCGTCACTTGCCCGTGCGCACGATCGCATTGAAAGTGCGCCACGCGTTTGAAGAAAAAAAAGGAAAAACTGCTCAAGGTCATGAGGCGTGCGCAATGTACCTTCTTCCCGCATGCCACTCCTCCCAGCTTAGCTTCCAGTGCTTTCGTCCGAACGAGGGAATAGAGAAAGCAACTGCAGCGTGCGACAAATCTTTGTAACTCCACTCGTCCTGGACGGATCCTAAAAATTTTTGCACTGTTCGGTTCGTGAGGCAATAAGTTCCTTTAGTAAAGCCATTCCATGGCTACTAGGAAAGGTGTTGCAGAGCCCTATTAACTATAATTATGGCATAGAAAGAGATGATTTTATTGCTTCGACAATGCAAATTAGATGCGATGGAATTACTGCACTGGAAAAACAGCCAACTCTGCTTATGTGGTTATATACATCCCTCTCTCGGACTACCCAAGACACTGCATTCATAACGCTCACTGGCAGAAGGCATTATCTTGGGCTGGGCAGTCACGGATGGATAATTAAAGAAGGTCCATAATTAATATTTCACCAGACACTCCTGTATTCACCTGGAAAGAATTTCACTCAAGCTTTGTAAGAATTAAATCTCGATATAACGAAGTATTTCACAACTTCGCGTTCATAGAACACCATGCATCTTGAATCTCAATATAGCGAAGCATGTTTTTCTGTGATTTCAATATAATGAAATTTCAGCCCTGCACCAGAGGAATTCTGAGGCAATAAGTTGAAAGTTTTGCTGAAGCCAGTGGTCATATGGTCGAGTTGCATGTGGTTTTCTTAAATGCTTATGTAGGCCCAACGCATGGGCGTTTAGCCTGGTGGTTGAGACACTTGCCTTTGAAGCATGGAGGCCTGGGTTCAACACCAGCCCTGCCAAGCAAACTTCTTTCGTTCTCTACAATCAGTTCTTTACAGCGATGATCGTCTTACGTGACTGAGCGGCGGACAGTTTTCTTGTTGAGTCTGCATAGAAGTTCTCACGCATTTGCATTTAGAAAACAAAGACCTCACCTGGAGTCCTTGTCATCCCTGTGCCAGACATAGCAGTGATGCCTTCGCTGTGCCTCCTTGAGTTCTTTCACGATGGCTAGAAACCTGCAGGACACATCAATCCAGGATAGCGGTCTTCAATCGCCTAGCATTTGCAAACAGCCCTACCTAACCATAGGTGCATCCAGAGATTGCATCAAATGCGTTTATTTTGCAAAAAACTGCACATGCCACGAGCCATACCTGTCGAAGCTGTGACAGCTAAAAGTTGCGTTTGGCAGAGCTCCGTGACAAGATTCACTATTGATGGTTTGTTAGGCAGTTCGTAAGCCCTCGCATAGCTGCAAATTGATAAAAATTTGGTAGGCAACTCAATGACAGGAATGAGACAGAATGGAGACAACTTGCTCATGCACTTCCTGAAATACAGTCATCTATTCAAAGCTATGCAAAATAAACACAGCATACAGTAAAACCTCGTTAATTCGAAGGCCTCGGGACCGAGAAAAATATCCCAATTAAGCGGGATTCCCAATTATCCGAAACAACGCGAAATCAAAGAAATCAGCCAGAAAACGTGATGTACGGAAGTCACACCTTTATTGTGGCAAATCAGCCTACTTGGAGAAAAATTCCTCCATGCGTGACTGACGCGTTCGGTAGTTCCCAGCACTGAAAGTCATATTTTCCAGCCTGTCAATGAGGCGCAGCATCTCAGCCTCGCCGCCGTTGCACTCGACGAAGCTGCGCACAACACTCAAGGCATCGATGACATCCGCCAAAGGGGGTGCTCGGGAGGGCTCGTCATCGCTGTCAACATTAGAGGCCGAATCGGTCGATCTCGCAGCTATCTCGCTGTCGATGTCGGCGTAACACGTCTGCACTGTGCACTCGACATTTGCGTACTCGGAGAATCCGATTGGAGTGCACTCCTCGTCCGCGTGCAAAGCCTCATATCGAGCGCAGAGAGTCTCCCCTTCTTCATCAAACGGGCAAGTGACAGCGGTGACAGCAAACTCAGCGGAGGTTGCCTCTTCTCGTTTTCGACGCCGTCGACTTGCTGGCCTCTTCAATTAAGCACACCTTTTCGTGCAGGGACAAGCTCTTGTACTTCGGCATCTTCCTTCCAAGCACACCTCAATCAACTAATTCACAGGGAAGACACTCAAGTGGAGACAGGAGACAAATGGAGCAGTCGCACCGAATCGCACAATGCTCGCCAGCCGACATCCAAATGGCACAAAGACTCCACAAAACATTCACTTCGCTAGAGTGGCTAACATCGCTGTTGAGATGATGATGATCATGATCGCAACCGCACGCATCGCCGCCTGGCAATTGCTAAAACATGGCGTCTACGACGCATTTCCGGTAAAAAAAACATGGCCTTCTAGATCCGTACATAAAAAAAAAAAAATTGCATGTTTTAGTTACAGCCTCCGAGATTCGCAACACCCTTTGCATATCTTGGAAGTCGCGGCCAAGTGTGCCAATTAACTGGGAAGTCGCAGACTGGCCGCACCAATTATCCGGTTAAATTTACATGTAAAAATTTGGGACTGCGCAAATAATACAAATTATCCGGGATTCCCAATTAACCGAGTACAAATTACCGAGGTTTTACTGTATTAGAATAATCGCGTCTCCGGAGTGCAATTTGGGTGCTTTCCTCTCTTTTTTTTTATACTTTTGTTCCCTGTCCCTTTAAAGAAGTTAATTTAAATTGATCACAGCGGCATTCATATGCCCATGGGTTTTGACAGGAGTCAAGAACAACTTGACAGCGCTCAACACAACAGTTAGAAAATTTTATACAATTTACACGCTACTGTATGCACTGTACAGGAGGTGACAGATCAAGCAAGGCAGGCAAGCACCCATAACATGATCACTAGGTAAACAAATATAAGGACGAGAAAGCGGCAAGCAAGCGAAGTGGCAACTGCACGCACCTCTCCAGCAGGCTACACAGCATGACCTTGGCAAGTTCTGCGGGGGACAGGCCGACAAACCGGCAGAACGAGAAGCCGCTCGCGGGCCGTCCCTCTGCTGAGAAACGCAAGGAAATAAAGAAAACAGTGGATGGCCTGTGTTAGTCTCGACATCATGGTGCCACTGCCGCACGCGGTGCACGTTCCTCCGTGCCACGCACTCACCCTGCTTGAAGATGGAGTGGTGTACGTGGCTCGGGTGGAAGACATTGGGCCACCACCGGCTGTGGTGATCGTTCCAGCCACTCAGGACACCTGCGCAAGTGAGCATCACGCATGTGACCAAGTGACACTATTGCCACGTGCACTTATTCCTTCATTTCTGGCGTGATCTGGCTTCACCCATATAATGGATATAACGAATTATCGGTTATAACGAAGTAAATGAAAAAGAGCCTTGGTAATAGACACAGTGGTTCGAATATACACTTATAACGAATTTCCGGATATAGCGAAGTTATTTTCGTTTCAAGTGCGACTTTGTTATAACGAGGTTTAAGTGTAGTTGATGCCTGACGTCCCTGCTCGCAGTCGTCATTGTACAGCGAGTGCTGCTTGTACTTTGAGTCTTTCTTCTACTGGACACAAGTTCACTCAATAAAGCGTTTCATCTTTACCAACTGCATCCTGCTTTCTCACCGTCACAACCATGTGACACCACAATTAGGCTGAAGAGAGCAAGAAACAAGGGACAGAGGCGAGAGCAGATGACAAGAGCTCAGTTTCGGCTTTGTTATATAATACCATCTCACCCTGTATTCGATACTTTTGTAGAGACTTGTGGGATGCTTCAGCCCCATCAACTTACCTTGAGAGAACAGAAATCGAGACAGCTCGAATGTGGAGCCCTTCATGTGGTACGGGGACCGGACCTCTCTCCTCTCGAACAGGTCAGGATGGTTGCAGACCTGCAAACATCAAATCTCTCCGTTAACACGAAAAAAAAAAAAAAAACAGTCAGTGCAGCGCTAATTTCTGATCTCTCCTTCCCCTCTCTTCGATCGACAATTTGAAAAAGTCTGCAAGTCTGCTTCCTTGCAAGCTCTTTTTTTTTCCTAGCCAGAATCTCCTTCACAGACCACATTTTTCTCACTCTTCGTGCTTTTCCCTCACCCCATCCCAGTAAAAGTGCCCCCCCCCCCCAATGACTGCTTCCCCAATCACCATACATAGGCTGGGGAGGCATGACCATAGGTCGGCAAACTCACTCATACTCAGTCAGACTCAGATCGAGCTGTGAGTCTTAATCTGAGTGAGTTCAGTTGAGGAATATTTTAGTGAGTCTGAGTCCGAGTGAGTCCGGTGGGGAAAAATTTTGGTGAGTCTGACTCCGTGTGAGTCCGGTTTAGGAAAGCTTTGGTGAGTCTGAGTCCGAGTGAGCCCTAAGCGGAAAATACATTATTTGAGTGAGTCTAAGTGAGCTCCACTTTTTACGCCAACCTATGGGCATGACTATCCTGTAGTACTTCTACAATGAAGCTGTCTATGGCTAAGTTCTGGCAGATCACATCTGTGGGACAAGACGACATGTAGAACAACAATTCTCGCCCCTCGCCACCGCCTCTTTCACAAGTGTCGCGATACTTGGCAGTGGCACTCCTCGCCAATCACTGTGCCTCTTTGTCTCGTGACACATAGACAGCACTAGCGCCGTTATGAGCAGTTGCCCTTGGGGAACGGATGCGTGACGTTCACTTGGAGGAAGAGCGGCAATTGAAGGAGTGCGAACGCGTACAGGAGCGTGACTTGGCACGAAAACGACGTAGAGCCACTGCCCCAGAACGTGCCGCCACATTTGCTGCCAGTGCTTTGAGTTCCACCGCATCGAATAGCTGTGACTTCCACGCGGAAGAAGAGCGGCTCGCCCACCTCGAGAACCGATGTGAGCAAAAGCATTGGTGCGACCGTTGCCGCCGGCGGGTGAATACGACTGACGACGATTGGGCCATTGAAGCGCAACGCAAGCGCAATGCACGCTGCCACAACTGCAAAACGTCGCAACGTTTCCCCGGGATAGCACTGAGGTTTCAACTCACTATACCAACGTTCCCCATAGTAAAGCCATCGTAGTAGAGTATGGTGACTATGCTGCACTAGGCGACTATGGTGTATAGTCACAGCTTTACTGTGACTGTGCACCATAGTCTTTTTTCTTTTTTTTTTTTCAGAAAGCGTTTGTGGTGTTTGCATGCATTCATTAGAATGGGGAGGGGGGGGGGCCAGAAAGAGTGAGAGAAGTGGTCTGTGAACGAGAATTTTCGGTTAGAGGAAACCCTTGCAGGAAAGCCAACTTAGGCTTTTGCACATCGTCAACTGCAGCATCATGGCAGGCGACAATGTTCTCGTCTACCTTTCGGAACTGCATGACGAGGTTCATGAGCGAGGAGGTGGCCGACTGCGCCTGAGAGGAGGCGGCGCCCGACGACTGCATCAGGTCCTCGATGGAGATCTTGTTGCGGAGGCCCTGGTAGAGGGCCTTCTGGCGCTGCGCCAGCCAGCAGTACACCTGCACCTCAATCTGCAAAGACGGGAAACAAGAGCGGTATCAGTTTCATCAGTCTCAATACCGCTGCATCGATGATGTGGTAAACACTGAGGCAACAGCATCTGAGCAACCTCAACTGTCAACTGAAGCAATATCGGCGTGACCAACCTTATTGCTCAGCCCACCCTGGAACAATAATTGCGATGAAATTGGCATTTCTTGAACGATGCAGAAGCCGCTGACACCCTGTTTGGCGTAATCTGGGACAATGATGTTTTGTAAATCTTCACAGAAGATTAAAGTAGCTTACACAAAATTAAAGACCATAGGAGATCAACATGGGCGTAATACTTGAAATAAAAACGCAAGAAAATATAGCTGAACTAAAATTACCATGAACAGCTTCCTGATGGAGGTAACCTACACAGTAAAATAGACTGGTATGTTTCTCGGGGGCCACCAGAAAAAGAACACGATATGGGGGAAACCTAACATTAGATAGCAATTGCATGAAATAAGTCTGGAGTGTTATTGGCACTCCAGAGTGTCAGTGTCAGAAAAACATAAAGGAACAATTCAACAAGGCATTACTGCACCTCCGGCCTGCAGGTATTTTGGTAAAATCCTTATAAAGCTTAACTGTTTCGTGGTTTCCGGGATCTGAAAATTATTGCGCCCGGTCAAACGCATGCGTGCCACACGGCCTGCGCTCACTCGACAAGACGCTGCACAGGCAACACCGGTCTCCGAACTGACCTTGTCCGAGAGCTCGTTCTCGACGTCCTTCTTGATGCGGCGCAGCATGAAGGGCTTGAGGATCATGTGCAGGCGCGACAGGTGCTTCTCGTCGATGGTGGACTTGTTCTCGGCGTGGCTCTCGATGTCCCGCGAGAACCACTCGTTGAACTCCTCGTGCGAGTCGAACAGCGTTGGCATGATGAAGTGGAGCAGCGCCCACAGCTGCATTGAGAAACTTACTTCTGGAGTTGTTACGCGCCAAAACCATGCCACAATTATGAGGCACACTGTAGTGGGACAAACTTTAGATTAAATTTGACAAGCTAGAGTTCCTCTAACAAGTACCTAAATCAAAGTGCACAAACGCTTTTCCATTTCAGCCTCATTAAAGCGCGACCGCCGTGTCTGGGAAATATACTCATGTCGTCAAGCTTAGCAGACGACAGACACTTACTACCAATCATGAACTGGTAAATGTCCTGGCTGCTCAACATTACTTTACTTACTGCAAACTGCAAAACACGGTAGAGAACACATGGTAGCAGTAGAGATGCAATCATAGACATGAACAACAATAAGGTCATAGGTTATAGGTCTAGAAGGTAACCTATAGGTCATAGGTCTAGAAGTGTTTCTACACATACAGAGGAGTAACTACACAGCACAGAGGCAGGGTTGACCTTGGTCCATTAACGTTACAAAAAGCGCGAGTGCAAGCTACTGACCTCGGCCATGGTGTTCTGGATCGGTGTACCCGTGAGGAGTAGACGGTTGCGGCAGTGGAACGACAGCAGGATCTTCCACCGGACACTGTGCCACAGAATAACAATAGTCCATGATTGGCTAGGGCTGCTTTTCCATTGGCACCACCACTGTTTTTTCCTTTTTTTTTTCGAAGTGGTGGCTGTGAGTCTTACCCAACGTCAGCGTGCCTTACCACAAACTCCCATTAGATAAGCCCTGTAAGCCAAATTCAGGATATACTGAAGAATGCAGGACATTCGTTTGGTTGTCCCATAGACTCATGTAAAAAAAATGAAATATGGTAATATGAATTGCTTCGTGGTTGAGATAAACTTTTGTGGTTAGTTAAGACGGTCATGTTAAGGATGCAGTCCTAATCATGATTGTGTCCCCGACCATTGCAATGCATTGGGACAGTCATAATCACATAGTCGCGACTTGTGGTCACGGTAAAGACGCAGTCATAACCCAGACTGTGTCCCGGCCATTGCAACGCATCCTAACTAGTCATAACCATACAGTTGTGAATCATAACATAGTCACGAGTCTGAACTTGTGACATAGGTGGTTTTTCTCTGTTTACATTCAAGCCAAGTTTATGTCGATGCCGCGGATTTCGTGTATTGTACTTCGATACGCTGCACACGCATTAATACTGATTTTAAGTATGTTCTTAGCTACATCCGTCATTGATATATTCTAGATGATGCGCGTGTGCCCAGACAGACCGATCGTACAAGTTAACTCACCTTTAAAATTTTGTGTCGGTACTGAGAGAGAGCCCATTAAGTGAGAAAAGGTATTTCACCTGGAGGTGCTCTTGATGGCCTGTGCCTCATCAAGCACATGTACTGCCAGTGGATGCGCTGGAAGTACTTGACGTCCTGCACCACCAGCTGGTACGAGGTGACCACCACGTGGAACGAGGCCCGCTCCGCGCCCAGCTGGTGCATGCCGTTCCAGAACTGGCGCAGCACCTTCCGGTCGCTCGTGTTGCCCAGTACGGCACCACCTGGCGCAATGACAAAGCAGCCTTCTTTTTAAAACTCTGGTGAAATAGCCGCGCAAGCCGGTATGTTTTTATAGAGGGAAAGTCAAAGTGCAAACGACACAAATGTAATGAAATAAAAAAGGAGACAATGACACACTGACAGGAGTTTGCGACGAGAAAAAACGCACAAGTGAGAAAAACACACAAGTCAAACCAGGGGCCATATTCTGAGACGGTCACTACTGGGGATATCGCCAAAAAGGTCACTTTCAGTTTAGCACTTATTATAGAAAGGCAAAAAAGCAAAATGCTTCCACTCATTCGACACATGAGATTCTCTGTTAAGAAAGGAAACACTGACAACCACCCGTTTGTAGCGCTAGCCACAAGGACATCCATACGGACTTCTCAGAAAGGAAGCTCTTAGTTGCCGAAAAATTCGTCCTCGTCCGGGGATCGAACCCGGGACCAACGTCTTTCGGGGGGCTCGCTCTACCAATTGAGCTAACCAGGATGCTAGCCACTGGCGCAGCGAGGGCGAATTCATCAACTCGAAGACATATGAACACATACTACTGCAATGATATAGGAAAATGGACCGAAAAAGATTGAAAGCCTACTAAGCAGGCATAATCTGCATAATATTTAACTAACACGCCGGAGCAACCGGAGGCACAACTCGCCGGCTCGGACCCCAGGTGATGAAGGACTCCTCTGGGTCATGTCCAGCTGGTGGCCGAAGCTAGTGGAGCCCTGGACTTGGGGCCCCAACCGTCAAGCTCCCGACCCCATATCCTCCTTTCCCCAATTCGATAATGTTGCATTTTTCCTCTTACAATCGCTCGAGGATCCAGTTTAATGAGATCCTCTCGTATGGTATTCGCATGCTCCCAACATTGCCACGTTAAAGGAGCACTAAAGAAAACAATTCTTATGGTGTTAGTCAACTGCCCTTCACAATACCAAAAGCACAACTCTTGGCGCAAGAAGACCTATGGTAAGCAAGAAAACACACAAGAATTTAAAAAGGAAGCCTTGACCCTCATTTTCTGTTCTATTAATGCACCCATAATGGGGAAGTTAATGACAGCAAAGTGTTTTGAAGAATAATTTGTCAGTCTAAAGGAATTCGTTGCTTGACTTTAGTGTCCTTTTGAAGCGTACCAAGCTAGTGCTGACTGTTCCACTTACCCTGAACCTGGGAACAAACTTGGTCAGTTCCTGCTGCCAATTGTGCAACGTGGACGCCGGGGCAATGACTAGGAATGGACCCCAGATGTTCTGAACCTGTGGGCAGTGCACACGCAAAATTAATTACATCAAAATTCGGAGCCTAACATACCAAAACCACGACCCAGTTACAAGGCACCCGTAACTGGGTACCTGGTAACTACATTCATAATAAAAATTGTAATTCGTAATTACAATTACAAAATGAGTTCATTGTAGTACTGTTGCAGTCTTGCACTTTGGGATATTCGTCTGTATACTTTTATATCTTGTAATTAATATGCCATGTTATAATTTTAATGGACACCAGTTGACCCTTTAGGTGTCGGGCATTTCTACAAAGTGCAACACAAATTCAGCTTCGAGTCTAACTAAAATACTCCTGGCTTTATTTTAAATACAAATGTTACTTACTGATGATTTGTTGCTGCACATTTTCATCTAATCTTTTAGCTTGAGAATTTGTACGAATATTAGGGCCGGATACTCGCACATCATCGAGTCCTAAACTTAGCAAGGTAAGTTAGGCACCGGCTACTTTATGAGGAATTGGCGTCACAAGTTGCAGTTGGTGCGAAGTCAATTTTGTCTGTGATATTGCACATTGCGGATAAAAAAAAAAAACTTCTTCACAAATCCAAAACATTCTTTTTTTCGCGACTATCTGGCATCTCCGCAACCACAATACAGTAGACTCCCGTTAAGACGAACTCGAAGGGACCACGGTCATCTGTTCGTCTTATCAGGAGTTCGGCTTATCAGAAGTGCCCCCAAAAAGAGAGATGCTAACGTGCCAAGTGCATCCAAATATGTTACTTGAAAACACTGAAAGGAGTAGACTTACAATGGGGGCGAAAAGACAAGAAAAAGTATTTATTTGGCTCATCTAGATAAAAACTATGCCTTCAAGCAGAGTGTTTACACGAATCTTACGAGCACCCGATTTCGCGTGTTCAAAAATAAAAATGCTCATGAAGATATTTGCTACCACATTTTAATGATAAAACTAGGGGTGTGCGAATATTCGAAATTTCGAATATTTTTCGAATAGTGTTTGCTATTCGATTCGATTTGCACTGAAATTTTACTATTCGAACTTCCCAAAGACAAATGCGGTCAACGTCCGATTGAAAGTGACCCCTTCAGATTTTCAATATGCTTCACCTCATTACACTCTCGTATTGCGGCAAAGCTGCCTTTCAAGGTCCGTTACGGTCGAATTTAGCCAAGAGAGAGTCAACGTCCGTTTGGAAGTGGTCCCTAGATTTTCAATATGCTTCACCTCATCACATCCCCGTATTGCGGTAAAGCTGCCTTTCAAGCTCCGCTACGGTCGCAAATGTATTAACTCAAGAAAACGCTGGTTCCAATATGGAGGTGAAAGATGTGGCAGAGTTGGGGGCTCAATTAATGCTGTTTTGGACCTGAAATTTGGGCAGGAAGTCTGAAAAATCGGACGCCAAAGCTTTTTAGCATCCAAAATTTCAGATGTTCTATATATCGACGTCTACAAGGCAGATTTGGAACTCCAGACTTGAAGGGAGCACACCCTTGTCTGCCACATCAGTTGGCCTTCACAGAAGTTGAAAGAGAAGGAGAGGCTGAGGAAATGGCAATCTCTGCCTATCACGTGTAAAGTGTTGTCGGCAACACCTTGGTTGCACCAAATCATGTACATAAATGCAATTCGGCCTCTACATTGCCTCATTCTTGATAAGAAAGACAACTATGAAATATGACCCCACCAGCGCTTCATCAACCTCGCAAAAAGAAACACTTTCATGTTGCTATCTCACAAGAACATACTTAAGGATTCACTGCAACATTTTCTGTAATTTCACTTCGAATTATTCGAAAAATGTTTGAGAAATATTCGAAAATTATTCGAAATTATTCGATTCGATTCGCACTCAATCTTTATTATTCGAATTCGCTTCGCACCCAAAATTTTGCTATTCGCACAGCTCTAGATAAAACTGTAACACGCTCCTATGTTGACGATTAGAAAAAATTGAGGCAAGCACAATTTTCCTTCAAGGAATGTAAAATTTATTGTCCTGGCAGTTCGTTTTCTTCTGTGAGCCTGTTTTGCCGACTCTAAGATCACTTCTGGATACACCTCGGTCGCGTGCTGTTTGCCTTGACAAAGTCATTATACGCTGAGTTGCTTAAGAAAGTCTGCAAGGTTTTCTTCGATTTCCGGATATTTTCCCGTTTTCGGCCCGCAGTAACTTTTCCTGATCCACGTGCAGCTGAAGACATCCCATCGGGCTACTCACGGTCACAAGCCCCGCCACGAAAAAGACGCGACGCAGATATATTCGCTGTTCAAAATAGCCTTCCTTTGTCATGCGCTTCCATAATCAAAATGGCTCATCACAATTTGCACTTCACTGGGAACAGATACAACGCGAACCAACGCGAATTATTAACCACAAAATACATGTGCTCGGCCGCCATTGTGTGATGGCGATGACAATGCACCTGACCCCTCTGACGGGAGTGCGCCGCGATCGTGGTTTCGGTTTCGTACTCGATTGTAATGCACAGACCATTTTTGTTCCTGTTGTCGCTTTCTTTTTTTTCTTTTTTCCCACTCCCCTTGCGACAGACGGAGGGGCCCCAAGCTCTTGTGCTCTTCTGTTCTCCTTTGTACTCCAGCTGGGAACCGGAAGAACGGGGGGGGGGGGAATACAAAAGGACGCAATGGCTTGGGGGTCCAAGTTGTAAATCCCCCACTCTTTTTGTTGCTTTCTTTGCTGATAAAGCCAAACCTCCCCCACCCACAGGTTGGGGGTGAGAGGGGATACCGGCTTTATCCGCTGACTGGTCTTCTTTGTTTATCTCGCGCCCTCCGCGTCGCGATTTGCTTTGCGTCTTTGCTCCAGGAAGCGCTTTTCTTCACCTTTTTTGCTTTTTCTCGGTCGCCTGAATGCCCCACCAAGACTGCAGTGTTCGTTTCGCAGAATCGCTAGCGTTGTTGATCACCGCGAAAGTTCGTCTTAACAGAAGAGTACAGTTGGGCGGTTCGTCTAAAGCGAATTTTTTTTGCATTGAGTCTATGGGAAACCAAACAAATGGTCCCGTGTTGTTCGGTATAAGCGAGAATTCGTCTTAACCGAGTTCGTCTTAACGGGAGTTCACTGTACATGTTTAGAGCCACGTGCAGGATGGTACTGATCGTAACAACCAACATTTCAAGAAATCTGAGTCATTATGATCAATACTGTGTTGGTCCCACCTTTTTCGTTTTATCGTAGCCGAAGTATTCTCTAGAGAAACAATGCAAAGGCAACTATCTTGCATATCTACTTCGTTTTTATCTGATAATTCACTACAATGAGGGTCGACTGTATTCGCGCAATCTAAGAACTGCAGCAAACGGGCGAGAACTAACCTCAGCCAGTGCGGCCAGGAAGGCGATGGTCTGTACAGTCTTGCCGAGGCCCATTTCGTCGGCAAGGATTCCGTTTATGCCCTTGTCGTAGAGGCTGTACAACCAGTTCATGCCCTGTTCACGTAACCAAAGAGGGAGATGTCAATTAACTTGGCAGGTGGTTTCACAATGAAAAATGCGGGCAGCTTGCACTAGCGGTGCAAGGCTGGACTAAGAGGGGAGCTTGTGGCCGACCTAGATTATTAGCAAGGTCTTAATTAGCGGGGTCCTAATTAGTGTGGTGTTAACACAGTATTAATGAAGTGATCATAATTAACAAGGTGTTAATTAACACAGTTCTAATTAACACTACCTTAATTAGTGATCCTGGTTAGCACGGTCTTAATTAGCAAGGTCCTCTCCTGTTCCTGTCTGCTTCTTTCCCTCCTTTCTATTTCATTTATCTGTTCTGTGCTTCTCTTTTGTTTTCTTCAGAAGGCACACGCACTGAAGAAATGCCTACACTGCGCATTCATCGTGTCAACCTCAATGGATGTGCTGGCCACAGGCCTTACTATCCACCAACTTACTAGGCGATACCGAAAAATGCACTGTAACTGTACTCATTTCTCAAATTTACGTCGCCAAGAGCAAACTGTCTTTATCAACCAAGAAAAGGACGAATAGAGCGCGTGCTGGCCGAGTTATTGCATTGGACGTACTAGGTGCAGCTTAGTTTCCTGGTCACACGAAATGGCAGAACTAAAAGCTTAAATAGCCTCCACTGGTAACAGTAAAGATTGGAAGAAATTAGGCTGTTCAGCTTAAACACTAACATGACAAAGCAATGCACAAGCTACGAGAGACATTGTGGAGGGAACAAGCTATCGGTTTAGGTCATCATCATCAGGATGACCATGCAGGGCAAAGGCCTCTCCCATGTTTTGCCAATCATCCCGGTCCTGTGCTTGCTGCGGACATGTTATCGCCGCAAACTTCCTAATCTCATCCGTCTACCTCTCCGTCCGCCTCCCCACATTTGTCTTCGCTTATAATCTAGCTGTTACTCTAATGACCAGCGGTCATCTTGCCTTCACGCTACGTGCTCTGCCCATGCCCATTTCTTCTTCTTGATTTCAACTTATATGTTCTTAACACCCGTTTGTTCCTTGACCCATTCTGCTTTTGTCTTGTCTTTTAAGGTTACACTTATCACTTTTCTTTCCACGGGTCGCTGTGAAAGAAAATGATAGTAACCTTAAAGAACAAGAAGAGGGCAGGTTTAGGCACACAAGCATTTTTGAAATTGGCCCTATTAGAGCAAAGCTATTGAGGCCCGGCATGGAACCCACAACCTTCCAGTATGCAGCTGAACGAACGCAGTCAGCAACTCCCAACACCCTTCCGCACTCAAGTTGATCAGTGGAGAGTGAGTAGATTAGCAAACAAGTTAGCGAAAAATTGATCATTGGTTAGTGAAACATATTAGTGAACAGGTGAGTGAACAATCTGATCAGTGGATAGCAAACAGATTCGAACAACTGGATCAGCAGATAGTGATTAGATAAGTTAACAAGTTTGTGAACAAAATAGCGAAAAGGTTGGTGAACAAGCTGATCATTCGATAGTGAACAGCTTAGGAATGCCGCATTGGACAGAGTTTGCCTCAAACATCTCCAGAAAGGCAAACTGGTGGAAATGCCACAGACTGCAGCATTGCATCAAGGCAAAAAAAAAAAGTTTACAAAAGGAAAATGAACCCATGTCTTAATCACCGTTCTCTAAATGCTAAAAACGATTACCACAATACAGGCACCAAGGCTCTCCCCAAGCATACCTTGAGTTGATAGCTCTTTAGCTTTCCTTCAAACATGTGCGGCTGTGAGAGGTCTTCCGTGGCCAGGTTCGGGTCAGCCGTCACTCTGAAGTCATCATTCACTAAAAACACAGAAGATAGCCAGCTGTTCTTTATTGCACGAATGCATCGAACACTACCGCATAAAATGTAACCTTGGTATGGTCCAAAACTGTCATTCTAAACGGAAAATTGGATAAATTATCAACCAGCGCAGAGTAGTGCGGACATCACTTTTCCCACGACTGTTTGCATAATGACTGCTACTGTCATTAAAAGGACACTAAGTGAAACAATAAATCGGTTTAGACTGATAAATTGTGCTCTGAGAACTCTAATGTTGTTGGTTTCACCATCACTGATGTATTAAAAGAGGAAAAAAGGTCAAAGATTAATTTTTAAATTTCGCGTCAAAATTTCCATGAGTGACGTCATGGATTTCAGTGCATTTTTCGTATTTTGCCAACACTGGCTCAACAAAATTTCTGTAAACTTAAGGGGAGACCCTGCTTCAGATACACATTTCTTTATTTTTGAGTAGATTTTTAGGAAACTTTCGCAGCTTATGTACCTTTATGTCCTGATTTCGAATAAGCAATCATTTTTCCAGTACACTCAAACCTCGTTATAACGAACGCAAATATAACGAATTATCGGTTATAACGAAGTAAATGAAGAATAGTCTTGTCATAGCTACAGTGTTACAAATAAACGTTTATAACGAATTTTCAAATATAACGAAGTTATTTTCGTGGCAGATGTGACTTTGTTATAATGAGGTTTGAGTAGAACTTGCTGTTTTTAAAATATCAAATACTTCATGAATACTGTTTAGCAGCAAAGTTTATTTAGAAACTGGGTGAGTTATAAAGCAAATGAGCATATTGCAATAACCTGGAATGAATACTGTATGCAGTAAAACAAGAATGGATATTCTAGGCCCATTTGAACAAAAGTTATGGTATGTTGAACACTCCCAGCTTGATCCCAGTTTGGCACAGCTTGACACCGCACAATGTTCAGAGTTCCATAACTTTTGTTTCTAATGGGTTTAGAACCTCCATTCTTGTTTTGCTGCGTGCAGTATTCATTCCAGGTCATTGTGATATGCTGATTTGCTTTATAACTCACAGTTTAGTAACTAATCTTGCTCCTAACAATAAAAAACTAATACTTTCAAAACAACATATTGTATTGTATTAGGACAATAATTGCATGTTTGAAATCAGCACATAAAAATATATAAGCCGTGAAAGTTTCATAACGATATGCTCGAAAATGGAAAACATGTTTCTGAAGCAGGGTCGCCCCTTGGTATGTTAAATCGATGGCCCACCTCAGAAGACAATTTACTTCATTTTTACTGATTCTACGTAGGACCTAAAAGATGCCATTAAATCTATGACGTCACAACTTTGCTGTGGGAATTTCAAGATGGCGTCGCCACCCGCATTTTCCTTTTGCACGTTTTCTCGCTTACCAAGCTCTCCTTGTGGCAAGCTGGGTTATTTTGGAATTGAGAACTTACTAATATGAGAAAAATCGTTTTCGTTTTTGGAGTCCCTTTAAGGGGAGAAGCAGGTCCTTTTTTTATTTCTTCTGTTAGTTGGGTGAACTGAGTGAAATTTAACAAATTTATTCATTTTTTTTTCCTGCAGATTCTAAACCTATACTTAGATTTTGGTAGCTGCATTAGAACAAAAGATGCGCAATTTCTAAAGCATATTTTGCCGGGGATTTTTGGCAACTTTGCTTTGCCAAACACAAAAAGAAAGTATGTGGCAAGACCGCCAAAGAGCTGGTCCAGCCGGTGACGCTAATCTGATTGTTTTCAACGAAATTTGAATGCAAGATAAATAGACGCAAATATGAGTGAAATGTTTTTGCTGCATACTATTTCTGATCATCGAAAATTATAATTTGGTGAACAACATTACAAGAAATAAATAGCATCGGCGGCTAAACCAGCTTCCTGGCAATCTTGTCACATACTTTGTGTTTGACAAAGAAAAGTTGCCAAAAATCCCCGTAAGAAATATGCTTAAATATGCGTTAGAAATTGCATATCCCTTGTTCTAACGCAGCTATTAAAATCTACTTAGAGATCTCGAATCTGCGGAAAAAAATTGAATAAGTGTATCAAATTTCATGCCATTCACCCAACATTAAAAAAAAAAAAAAATTTTTTAAGACCCACGTCTCCCCTGAACAGGCACAGGCCCTAAACCTCCCTAAACTCTCAAAGCATTTCACGCATGGTCAAATTCGTCGACGGCAAATGAGTTTACAAAAGTAACCTGCCGCACGAAACTCTATTGAGTGATCGAGGTGAAAAGCTTTGCACATGCGTTGCCCAATCAATGAAATCAATTTTGTTCCCCAGTTTAAATGCTAGATGGTCATTTTGGGCTAAAAGTTACATACGTAGCTCGACATACGAACTACAAACTACGTGTGAAATTACTTTTGTATCTTAATGTACACAGTTTGACATATGCAGCTTGATGCATGTAGCTTTATAACATGGCCACTTAGCCATGATAGAAATAAAGCTTTAAAGAAAAATCTATAACAGCAACACAAACTCACGATCGTTCTGCGTCGACGCTACCTTCCTCGTCGGCGCCTTCAGAGACTTGACCTCCGCATCAAATCCTTCGGTCTGCAACACGGCAACAGTGGCGGTGTAAGTGACAAAAAAATGTTTACTTTGTCATAACAAGGATTCAAAAACACAGTTCTACAGGAATATCAATTAATCCATTATATCCAATACTTCGTTGTGACCTGTTTCATAGCAGCAAGGTTTCAGTGCACTAAGTATAGGTTTCCGTTGCATTTGAAAGTTCGAAAAATAATTTTCTCGCGGACCAGTCCGGAGCTTTGTGACTATGGCTAGGAAATGGAGTGTTACAAAACAGCCCACACTGTCTGCCACAGAGCAATGGCTCTGAGAAGGTCGACATAATAATTTCTTTTCGCTTTATGACTTAAGGGGCCATCATTCGTGTTTCTCAGAGCGCGTTTCCTCCAATGCTCAAAGACCACCTGCCGCGAACAGTGGCACAAATACCTTTCGGCAGATATCACTTGGCTGTTCCAACCCACTGTTCCAAGCAGCACAAATAGTTTTTATTTGTTCTTTTTATTTAACTGTATTCATTTTTTCTTCTTATGCTTCTTTCTTTCTCTTTTCTACTTTTCTTTTCGATCCAATAATGTACTCACGATTCAATGCTGTCAAGTGGAATCACAATAAGACAATAAGTAGTTAAATAAACAATAAAAACATGATTTGTAATCTCGACCGGCGTTGACAGTGAAGGTTACAAAGTTTCTATTTTAAAAGTTTGTGAGTTTCCCAAAGTTTACATGTTTACAAAGATTACAAAACTTCTTTCTGTACTGTTTGTCAAAATGAAAATTTTTAGGGTAGAAAATTGGGCCAGTCAGTACAGATCTATCCAATAACCAAATTAACATACAGACTGTTCATTTTTAAGTCTGAGTGCTAATTTGGAGCTCGAAATGATGAAAAACTTTTTGAAGTTTTTCATCATGAAGAACGAGTACAAACCATGACTCAACATGGGCATCGCAAGGCTGCTTACCTTAGCCTGGTGTGCCCTGTATGCTTCCTCTGCATTGTGCAAAGCCTGCGCCTTCACGACTTCCTTATCTGCAAGCGGCAAGATGAGACACGAATAAAGCGGTTGATAATGTGGAACAAACAGCAATTATCAACAGTGACGTAATAAAGCATAGAATCTTAAAGGGTCCATAAACCACTACTAATAATTTCTTATCATTTCAAGTAAACACGCGCATCGAGTTCAGAATGTCGTCACGCCATAAAATAATAATAAAAAAAACAATCCCTTGTCCTTTCCGGGCCTTTCGGTACATAAAAGCTTGTTAATTCGGATTTCACGGGACCAGGAAAAATGTCCGAATTATCGAAAGTAGCAAGAAAACAACAAACAAGTGTCTATTATATGAATGCATTTTCATTTTCTCTATGAATACCTAAGTCCAGCACTTAGAAGAGATGTGTAAAAGCCGCAATTTTCGTCACTCGCGACTTTGTTCACAATGTGACCGCGGCTCAAGATCCCCGCGTCATAAGCAGAAATCCACTCTGAACCCATCCCTTACTACGTAGCGCCAACACCAACACCCCCACACACACGAGACGATAATTTTTCGCCGAAGAAATGACCGGCAACTGTTCATTCATCTACCAGAATGTCGCAAGCTAGCTTTATGCCAGCATGCAGACCGCGGGCTGAAGTTCTTCATCTTCAGCAGCTTCCACCCTGTTTTAGTTTTGTGGCATTGCGCGGGCGCTACCCAAAGTCAAGATGAAGCTGCTGAGTGCCGCATCCGCTGTGGACTAGACTGTCGACGCTAAAGGCACGATCACAGCATCCACGCAGTTCTGGAGGCACGCGTGCGTCCTACACTCAGAGTCGAAGGGACAATACTGAGCACCGCATCTGCTGTTGAATAAACCTGGCCTACTAACCCACAATCATGGATGGCAACTACGCAACTCTGAAGGCATGCGGCGAAAACGAAACTACTGCTTGCGGCAGCTTTGACCCCAGTTGCTATCGATGCGATCGTAGATAGCGCCCATGCAGTTTGCGTGCGCCGAGCAAAAGTTTGGCGCAGCCACTGAAGCCTTGGACATCAAGAACGCGATGGTTAATGGTGACCATGCCTTTCTGAAGGCCTACAGCTGTTTCGATTGTTCGGAAAGGCCGTTTTCACTTCTTTGCGTCGCACATCGCCGGCGCTTCGAGTTTGGTGCGCTCCTAGGATCGTCCGAATTAACCGGGATGCAGCCAAATATGACCAAATTAACAAGAGTTTGATGCCATTAAACAATAGGTATGCTTGCCGAGACCAGAGAACACATCCCAATTATCCAATTTTCCTAATTAACGGGGATCGAAATAATGAGCTTTTACTGTATCCCCAGCGTCGGCCATGACGTCACCACACTTGTCAGGTCATGTCAGCAACAAGAAGAGCCTGTTTGCCTGCTCACCAGCATACGGGCTCACCACCCCTCACAAGGCGAGGAGCACTCGGGCAGGAGGAGAGACGAGTCGACGATTGGAGCATAGCGAAGGATACAGCAAAACAAGCGAGGGCCACTTTTGGATCATCAAACGCGTGTAACTCCGCTATTACGAGACTGTTTTGAAAATTTCTCACGGCTACGTGCTAGTCGATGACTTGTGCAGAAACTGCAACACCACAAATAAATTTAGATCTCTGGGTGGTTTAGGGGCTCTGTAAGTGCTAAAACCATCGTTACATTACAAGGCATGTCATAGTTGAAGATTCTGGGTCAATTATGACCACCTGGGGTTCTTTAACCTCTTAATTGTTTTGATACACGAATCGTTCTCCCTAAAATGACTACCTTTTAAAATCAAAACACGTTAAAAAGAAATACCGACAAATCTGGAGCCAACACTGTGTCAAGCCAGCCATCACAACTCACCGTAATCATCATCCTCTGCGTCCAGGAGTGAGCTGGAGCGAGAACACGATGCTGACTCGTCAAGGTTCTGAAGAATCTCGTCCTGACGGAGATCGGGGCCCCCGCCAGATATCTTGCGGCTCATGAAATGAGCGTACAGCTCCGTCTGTGGTAAACCAGGATTGATTGATTGATTGAGTTAGTGGCTGGCCAGCTCAGTTCAACATCTCACAACAGTGCAGAGGCCATCACGTACATCACACTGGGCCTGTGTCAAAGGAATTGCTAGGCAAAGCTGCAGTTTAGTGCCGAGCCTCTGGGTCAGCAATGCTGTTTGTGGCATCAGATTCTTCGTCTAGGTAATAATGAAAGCAAGTGCTTTGGGGTCATTCCACGCGAAATGTCCCAGCCATTTTGGCAACCATCTCAAATGCATTTTAAAAAATATAATTAATAGTGTCGGTTTATTGTATTGAAAACGGTGAATTGCTAGAATATTTCAGGGAGAAAAATTGTCTTGGTCGCATAGCAGCCCTCAGAATTTCTCGAAATGTTATCTAAGTGATCTTGATCAGAAAATTTATTCTGAGTATTGTTTTTCGTTTTAATAACAAACTTGGTTTAAATATCAAACAAAAACATTTGTGTAAGGAGTTTGAAGCCCAATAATATTACTGCAATTTTTCTGCCATACACACCCTCCAGAAATTTCACCAGAACATTCTGTTTCTGAGAAATGTTTCTGTATTCTATATTATATGTTTCGACATTCTGCAAAATTTGGAAGGCTCCCACATGACCACAAGATGTTTTCACTCCAAAACATCCAGCAATTGACTATTTTCAATGCAATAAACAAGCACGATTTTTTTCGGATACATTTGAGATGGTTGCCAAAATGGCAATTTGGCGTGGAATGACCCTTTGGCAAAAATGACTATTACAACTAAGCATGCATGAATATTCGAGCACTCTGAATATTCCAACGAATGTTATTTCAATTCACTTAGACACGAATTTTTATTATTCGAAATGAACAAAAAGGCATATATTAAACTGCATGTAACACCCCCCCCCCCTCCCCCGTAAAGGTGGTGGTTTCACTGTAGCTTAGGTGTGCTGTGCCGTGAAAACACCTATATCCAAGAAAACTCCGCACTGCTGCAAAGCCCCGCTTTAAGGTTAAGGGGGGACATGGCACTTGAAAAAAAGTTTTTTATTTCTTGATCGATTTTGATGAAACTTCCCGAGTTTATGCATATTTGTGTGCTAATTTCAAATATCTAATTACTTTTCTAGTATGATGAGTAGTTTTTAAAATACAAAATATTTTATGTATCTTTTGGGGAGCAAGATTTTTTCTAAACTGAGTTAGTTACAAAGTAAATCAGCATATCACGATAATCTAGAATCAGAACTCTGTGCAGTGCAACAAAAATGGATGTTCTAACACCATTAGAACAAAAGTTATGGTATGTTCAACATTCACGAGTGATATTCCTGCTTAAAATTGACTGACTTGCGAATGTTCAACATACCATAACTTTTGTTTAAATGGGTTTAGAACACCCATTTTTTGTTGCACTGCACACAGTTTCGATAGGAGATTATTGTGATATGCTGATTTACTTCGTAACGTACTCAGTTTTGAAATAATCTTGCTCCCAATAGGCACGTGAAATATTTTGTATTTTAAAAACTGCACACTGTACCAGAAAAGTAATTGAATATTTAAAATCAGCACATAAATATACGTAAAGTTTTCAAGTTTCATCAAAATTGATCAAGAAATCAAGAAAAATTTTTAAGAGCAGTGTCCCCCCTTAAATGAACATATTACCCTGGAGTCAATTTATCATTTTTTTAGTTTAAAAGCTTGTTATATGGGCTCATATGCTCTAAATATAGTATATTTTAAAATGTAACATATTTTTACCAGTGATCAATTGCATCCTACTGAAATTCAAGTCCCCACTGCTACTATTCAAAGTTGCTTCCACTTCATTTCGAACAAAAAAGAGTGACAGTCGCACAGGCCATCGTCCAATTTTTTGTAAAATATTGTGCAGGTTAGTTGGGGTCATGAAAAATATGCTCAGTTTTCTTTACAACATGTGGTGCATACTATTTGACCAAATCACTATTCGCTTCGAATTCACTTTGAACCTAAAAGTTGCTACAGTCACCGACCGAAAAATCGGACACCGATAATTCGGACATGCTCGGTAAAGCGCGAGACAGACGGTACGATTTTCCATGCGATGCGACGGCCGACACGGCGGTGGGGGAGAGGGAATGGTGGCTGTCCGATGCTATGAAAGGTCACCATTCCGGTTTCCCCACCACCGTGTCGGACGTCGCATCGCATGAAAAATCGCACCGTCTGTCTCGGCCTTAATTCGGACAGTCGCGCGGCACAGCCGATCATCCCATAGAAGTAACGTGTAAAGACGACCGATATTTCGGACAGCTGCCAGACCTATATTCGATAATCCGGACCCTGTCAGAGACTGTCGCGCACGCCAAATCACCAGCCATTATCTCCTCCGGCACCCATACCATACAAAGTATGGCCTCAGAGATCAAAACGAAAGCTAATGTGTGATCTATGAGGCTTTATTTCAATTGCTACTTTATGCCTCAGAGATTTGCAATTGAAAATGCCAATCTTGGAGGCACTGGTCAACTGTGGGAAATCGTATCGACATTGCGAACACCCTACATTCCGGTTCCTGTGTCCCAGCGCTGCGCTGCTATTGCTCTAGTACACTCTACCAGTGACTACTATTGCTGCTATCGCCGCCATTCTGTCGAATGTGTCTGCGGTAAAGCGTTTTGCTAAGGAAGTAACTATGGTGACAGGGCCCGTCAGCGCAGTACTATCGTAAGCGTGAGGAGGCCCGTCACCGTAAAGCAGTGACTACGGTGGTGAGAGGGCCCGTCAGCGTAGTGATAACGTAAAAGTGAGGGGACCCGTCAGCGCAGCAAAATTGTAAAAATGAGGGGGCCCGTCACCGTAGTGTACGGTGACGACACGATACGGTAACGAGCTTTGTCTCGAGTCCTCGCTGTTCTTTTGTCATTGTACAGCGATCACATCACACTGGCGGAGAGGAGATACAGGCGGACTTGGTTGCATGTAAGCGAAAGTGCGTGCAGCAACGCACTGACAACTTTTTTCGGCCACTGAAGTGTCAATGAAAGTGTTTTTTTTTCCGATGCACTCGTTTTTTCGGACATTTGATAATTCGGACTTATTTACGTTCCCCGTGGAGTCCAAATTATCGGTCGTCGACTGCATTCGCACATCCCTACAAAATATGCCTCCCCTGTTGTCCGTGCTGGCCACCAGGGGAGGGGGGGGCTGCTCACCTGCGTGATGAGGAAGTTCAGCTTGCGCTGTTGCCTCTTGGCCTCACGCAGCTCAATGTCCATGCGAAGCTGCTCCTGGGCCTCGCGCTCGGCCCTCTTGCGGTGCTCCTTCTCGACCTTCTCGTAGCGCTTCCAGTAGAGGGACATCTCGCGGGCCAGCCTGCGGCCACGGCCCCCGGCCACGTCCCGCCCAGTCTTCTGGGAGCCCAGCGCCGAGCGTCGCACCTCCCGCTGGCACGCCACTGCCAACTGGAGCGATTTGAAAAGAAACCCATGAAGCAACGTTGCAGAAAAACCTCCGTAAATGAGAATTGCATAAGGACTTAACGGAACAACTGCCCCTAAGTTGGTTGGCAGTGCATTCGGATACAGTCGCAGCAGCATGTATCGAATCCACATATAAGAAATTACTGTGCATAACGAGCAGTTGTAAAATCACCTTGGATACACACACAAACCACGATATAACGAACATGGATATAATGAATTAAACGAAGAATAGTCTTGTCATAGATACAGTGTTGCAAATAAACATTTATAACGAATTTTCGGACATATTTTCGTGGCAGATGTGACTGTTATAATGAGGTTTGAGTGTAGTTTTGATTACCTATATTACCTATATATAGAGCTCGTATTACCTATATATATAGAGCTCGTATTACCTATATATAGAGCTCTTTTGTGATCCCCTTTTGATTCGATATATCCGGATTTGACTGTAATGTAAAAAGGTTGGCACCATTTTACTCTGTGAAGGCAGATGAAAAGCGGTGTTGAGTGCTGACGGCACGCCGAAACCCGTACAACAAGCATACCGCTCTGCTTAACTCTTCCGCACAGTCTCCGGGATCGGCCCACCGTTGACTGATCTACGATGTCAATTGATGATGTCATGATGACATCACACATTTTGAGAATCTGCGACGTCATGAAGACATTAAGTGACGTCATCGCTTTCTCGGAGAAGGTCACATGGTTTTCTAGAAATTAATTAACAAATAGACGTCACAAACGACGAGGAACTCCTGACACAAGGCTCGCTCGTTTCATATCACTGTATATAATGTTCTTTGAACAATCTCGGTTGTTTAAGGGGGGACGCGCCTTTCGTATCGCGAAAAATGGCATAAAATCGATTTTTTTGAAAATCGCATTTTCAGTTTCTGTAGACCCTTTTCTATCAGATTCCAAAATATCTTCACCAAAAACCACGTAGAAGTGCTTTAAAAAATTTGTTACGCCTGCCACGGTGGCGAAAGTTATTGCGAAAATCGCTAAAAAACACTGATTTTCAAAAAATAATAGCTCCGCAACGGCGCCACCGTTCGCCGATATTTTGGTCTCGTCGGAACGAGCATTTCTCCGTCTTCGAATTCCCCGCCTCAGCTGGCTCCCCCCTTCGAAAACAAGCGCACAAAAAGCAAATGTCTGAAGGTCGTTTCGAGGCCTCCGATTGGCTGCGTCCGCCATGTTGCCCCAGCGCGCCTCGCCATTGGTCCGATGCTCGCTTCGGGGGATCGTCGGCTGCTGCTTGCGCTTCGCGAGGTCATGGCTGTCGAAAGGCGCGGTCATTATGACGCGTTCGCACTCGTTATGTGTTCACGGCTCGAAGTCGACGATCGCGTAGAACTTAACTACGTTTTAGTTAGGTGCTGCAAGCGGAAGCCCGATCAGATTACGATGGCACGCCGCGCTCGTAGTGAACATCGTAAGCGCACGTCTCGGTCCGACCCTTTAGTTGACTCGTCGGATCAGCGGTTGGAGGTTCTGCTATCAACACTTCGTACGTAGTGACGAAGATAATCGCGGGACGACTCCTTGTACTCGCGACCACGCATTACGTACTTTGAAACAAACATCGGGCACCGCGGCCGGCGCGTCTACTGCTCGGAGTCGTCGCTAGGCCTAACTCCGCTCAGGGCGCCGGCGTGCGAGACGAACCTCGAACTTTGCGGGCACGAACAACCGCGGCAGTGTGCTTCTTCGTAAGCAACGCAGCGCATCGCCCGCCGGCTCCTCGGAACCGCGGATGGTAATTTTACGCATCGGCAGCGGACCCCACAGCCAAGCCTGTCGCACAGCGGCCGCGCGTCAGCGTCCCGAAATGCGAGACCAAACACGTTGCGCGCCGATTTTTCGTCGCCGCACCTAGGGATATTGCACATCGTCACCGAATGCCGCGACCCAGAACATCGCGTGCAGATTTCCCGGACTCCGCGGCCGAGCACTTCGAGGTGAAATAAAGCACTGTTGATGCAATTTAGGCGCGCTTGGAGCCGTGCGTGGTATCGCCGCAAGCTCTCATGAATCATCTGAAAAAAAATACAGTGGAACCCCGTTAATGCGTACCTGCCGGGAACGCCGCACAACTACGCACTAAACGGTAGTACGCATTAACGATCAAGTAAAAATTCGCATCTCCTCGCATACGCCATCGCCGCCAGCAAAGAAATAAATACAATGCCACAGCAAACATTGCCTAAAGTACCCACTGCAAAGCCTTTTCTTTCTTTTTCCCAAAGTGGAGAAAAGATTCTGGCACTCTCGCACGACCGTCCGGCAGTGTCGATAGCGCGCGGTGGCGACGCCAAGGAGCATTTCGGAACTATTACAGGGTCCGGTATACACAGTGACCAACGTAGCGACAGAACGGACAGTGTCTGCTATCAGCGATATATGTGTGTGCGTCTGTACCGCGATCTGCTACTAAATGAAAACTGACACAGTTCGAGTGAAACGCGGCACGGCTGCGTGGAGCCGATCGTCTCCTGGCTAGTTGCGTGCAGCGCGTCGCCTTCTCGGCTCACGGCGTCACTGCTGGGCCGCCGGGCCGCTTGCTGTACCGCACGCGCGCATTTGTCGTGGGAGTGTTCTTTGTACCAACTTCGCTCCAGACCGTGCACAGATGCGGCGATGAGCACAGATGAGCTTGTTCGGTTGACGCGGCGATGACGAACTTCCTGCAAGCGATGCGCACTCCGCGACGCTCTAGCGGTCCTGGCAGCGGACGGAAGCGCGTTTGGGTGGTCGCCCAATAAAAGCGTGCAGTATGGTTACAACAGCGCTACGCTTGCTGTATCGTACGCGTGCGTTTAGCGTGATAGCGTCTATGCCAAGAGGTTTCTCGTTGCCAACGACCAGCAACGCTCAACTCCGCAACAGCGAGCTGCTTTCGTTTCTACAAAGCGGCGCGCGCTTGAACACGGCCCCGCACAACGAGGCAGCAGCGATCGGCGGCCCAGCGCGTTCAGGTTGTCGCCTATTAAAAGCGTGCAGTAGGCTTAAAGTAGTGCTGCGCCGCACGCGTGCCCGAGCAGATATCTGAAGATACTTATTGTGATAAGGTTGTCGGCGATAAGTCATGCTGGCGCGTTCGTCGGTGGCCGCCGCCTCACCTTCGTTCTTTCCCGATGCTTACCCGCAAAGGCATCGCCGCAATCGCGCGGAAGTCGGAATCGGTGATCGACGGATCTACGCACTCCTCGAAAATACTGAAAACATTTGGCGGCACATTGTGGCGTCGGGAAGTTCAGCGGCGCAGTAAAATTTTATGGCACAAAACGTTATCGCGGTACGCAGGGTACGCACTAACCGGTAGGCGTAGGGTGAAGCACTACGGCTTAAGCGGTCAGCGAATGCATTAGGCTCTATGAGACTCGGTCGGGGATTCGTCGCAACTACGTTTTAACCGTTAGTACGCTTAAAGCGGGTACGTATTAACGAGGTTCGACTGTAAAAGCCTCACAGATAACCGTGTTCGCCGCAACCGGGTGAATTGTGAAGCGCATCAAAGTCGAGGTTTACAAGTGAGCTTGAGTGAAGCAGGGAGATGAATTTACATCTGCCCAATTCGCGTCTTGAATAAACAGCTAAGGAATTTCTATTCCCCCAATGTTTTGGCCGTAATTGCCTGTTATTTAGGAGGAAGGGATAGACTGTCATGATGAGAGCCACTCTTAGTATCCTATAAAAATTATTCAATGATCAATTGCAATAAAGACTTAGTGATAGCACGAATACAAGAAAGCTGGCAAAGCACCACAGCATATGGCCTAATCACATTACAATATAACGGGCAGCCGAGAAAGAATCTCTGCGCTTGAAAAAGGCTAAGAATCGATCACTAGAGAAGATGGAAAGGTGGCAAAGAAAGAGAGTGCCAAAGGACACCTCCAGTTATGCTGCAGGATCATTTCAGAACTTTCATTTCAAAACTTTCATTTCATTTCAAAATTTTCATTTCAAAACTTTCAAACGTCGTTTTCTCAAAATAACTGTTTTGGCTAGTGAGGCTGCTTATCCCAGCCATATCTCTGGAACCACTCATCGAATTTCCATAAGTCTTTTTTTATTATGTACTTGAATAAATTTCTGAGGGGGTGACAAGCCCCTTTTTTCAATATATTGTGTCTGTTATTTATTATAGTTAATCAAAATTTGATTGATAATATCCTAATCACCAACACTAAATTCGATGGCCTGCTAAAACTTTTCAGCAAGGAAATTCAAAAAAAGGGCTCTGTTACCCCCTGAAGTATCGATCTGGGAATCATCATAGTTAATTTCACAGTTCCAGCACATTTTGAAAGTTCTCCAGGCCTGGGATAAGAGAACCATGTGCACTATTCTGACATACTGCTGTAACTTGAGAACCAGTGAACATAACTTCATGAAATTTTGTAATTCTTCTAATGCTTTTGCTATGAGTCTATCCTGAAAATTTCATTGGATATCTCAATAAACAAAAAAGTTGGTACCCGAAGGTAGCCTCCCCCCCTTAAGGGGGGAGGTGGCATTGAAAAAAAAACTTTTTTGTTTGTTGACCTAGAGCAATGAAATTTGGCATGCATACTAATAAGTGTCTCGTATAGGGAAATATGCAGTTTCATCATGATACCTTGAGTAGTTCTCAAGTTACATCATGCTACATGGTCCAATTATATGGTCTGCTCGTGGAAAGCCTAGCGCTGTAACAAAACATGCCAGGAAGCTGCAAATGGTGTTGATCTTTACTCAAAAGAAGACTACAAGGTATGACACTCTCAGAATTGTTTAGTAAAATTCTCTTCTTTTTTTTAGAGATCATCATGGCTGCTGACACACATTGTCAGAAACAGTGTCATGGACAAATCATGATCTAGAAAAAAAAACTGGGCCATAAACAAGAAATTGAAGAATGTCATACCCACAAGCAGTGTTCAGGGATTCAGGAAAAAGAAACAGAATCAAAATCGGTCCAGTCATTCCCGTGCTACTCTTTCCACGAGCAATGCACAATGTCCAAAACACACTTGTGAGAAAAAGCCTATCAAAGTTTTCGAAGTTGTTTACATTTGTTAGAAGGCACCAGCACTGTAGTCCTTGGTGTTCTTGTGTAGAGGCAACCTTTTGCGTCTCTGCCCTTTCACTTCATGCATGTGCGATGACTTCCTTGCTCGCTGAGCGTCTTTTTAGCAGCCCTGTGGAGGGTAAGGGCCCCAGGTTGCACACCCATTGCAGCACAAATCTTGGCGCAAGCTTGAAAGTTGCCTGCATTGTACCTCGCAACTGCCTCATGGACTGCTACTTCCACAGTGAAGTGGGAGGCATGCTGCTGCTTAGAAATTAGTGACCAAATCACCGAGTGAAGGCTTTCAGCGGCATTTTGTGTCTTGTTGCCACTGCAACGAGCCTGCAGTTGAGGGTCAGACAGGCGTTGGTACACTGGCCGCAATGCTTCAACAACTTTGTTGGGCAGGTTATACGTGTGTGGAGGTTGTGGCTTCCCCTCTGCTGCACGGTGCCTGCACCAGCTGCGGGCACCGGAAGGGCAGAGCTCGTGATGAGGTTCTGCATCTGTCGATGAAACATTATGAAAGGTGGCCATCATTGCTTTCTTCATGTCTTTGATGTCCGTGTTGCTTCACAGTGCTAGGCCATAATAGCTGGTGAGCCTTTTGATCAAGTCCTGCGTCAGGCCAATGTTGTCACGGATAGCCATGCCATAACAACCAGTCAGTCTTTTAATCAGGTCTTGAGTCAGGCTGCCCCATCCTCCTAGTCGATCCTTCTTGCTTCTTGACATATGTGTTGGAGAGCTGTACCCATCCTCTCTTTGACATGATTTATACAGTCTTCTTTAGCCAGTCGAATAAATCTGTACGTTCTTTCTTCAGAAAGAGTGAGGAAAGTATCACTGTCTCCATCACAAACAATGGATGCGTACCGGAAATCATTCTTTCCAGTGGCCTTCTAAATAAAATTAAGGTGGGGGACGTGGCATTCAGTGCCAAATTTCTTATTCCTTCGTAGGTTTTGATGAAAATCGGCACAGTTATTGCAAACATTTCTGGGATCAAATATCTGAGCAGTTTATTCAATAACGCGAGTTGATCAGATATAAATTCAACTCCCTGCTTCACACATGCCACGCTCATTTGCAAACCTCGCCTGTGATGCGTTTCATCATCCACTCGGTCGCGGAAACGGTAATTTGCGAGGCATTCGTTATTTTAGAAGATTCATCAGAGCTAGCGGCGATACCAAGCACGAATCCAAGCGTGCCTAAATTGCGTCACCAGCGCTTTCTTTCAAGCCGATGTACTCGGCCGCGGGGTCCGGGAAGTCGGCGCACGATATGCTGGCTGGCGGCATTCGGCGACAATACGCAGTGCTCAGCCGCGGCGACGAAAAATCGGCGCGCATAACGTACTTGGTCTCTCATTTTGCGGCGCCGACGCGCGAAATTGCTAGCCGCTGCTCGGAGCGGTCAATGCGCGACGAGCTTGACCGGGAGTCCGCTGCCGATGCGTAAAGTGCCCATCCGCACTTTCGAGTAGCCAGCGGACGATGCGATTTGTTGCTTGCGACGAAGCACAGTGCGGCTTGTCCGCTAGCGCGATGTCCGTGCCCGCAAAGTTCGGATTCGTCTCGTAAACCAGCGCCGTAAGCGGAGTTAGGCCTAGCCACGACTCCGAGCAGTAAGCTCGGTCGCGGTGTGCGTGGCCGCGGTGCCCGATGTTTCAAAACACGTCATGTTCGATCGCGAGTACAAAGAGTAGTCCCGCGAAGTTCTTCTTCACGGAGGACGAAGTGCTGACAAGCTGAACTACCCGAGACGTGCATCTGCGATGTTCGCGACGAGCGCGGCACGCTACCGTCTCTCGTACATTGATGACGGCGCTTCCGCTTGCGCTGTCAAACTACAGGGTAATCATATTCTAAATTATCGTCGACCCGTGCATACAGAACGAGTGAACGCGTCACTAAGTAGCGCGATTTTCGACAGTCGTAACATCAGGTAACATCGCGACACGTAAGCAGCAGACGGCTGTCCTCTCGGAGCGAGCATCGGACCAATGACGAGGCGTGCTGGAGCAACATGGCGGACGCGGCCAATCGGAGGCCTCGAAACTACCTTCAGAGATGTGCTTTTTGTGCGCTTGTTTTTAAAGCGAGGAGCCAGCTGAGGCGGGGAATTTGAAAACGAAGAAATGCTCTTTACGGCGAGCTCAAAATGGCGGCGCCCGGTCGTACCGTTGCGGAGCAAGAATTTTTTGAAAAGCACTGTTTTTTTGCGATCTCCACAATAATTTCCGACACCTCAGCCCGCGCAACTAATTTTTTAAAGCACTTCTAGGTGGTTTTCGGTTAAGATATTTTGGAATCAGATAGAAAAAGGGCTACAGAAACTGAAAATGTGATTTTCAAAAAATCGATTTTTTTGTCGTTTTGCGCGATACGAAAGCCGCGTCCCCCCTTAATTCAAAAGAAAAAGCAGCGAACAGTGACCTTTTTTGCGTTCGTGAGCATCTCTTTGTGGACGTTCGCTTTCTGCTTCTGTGCCTGGAAAAAAAAAGAAGAGCGAATGTGAGGGAATGGTGGACGGCACCAAGCATAAAAGAGCAAAACACATATGTGCAGAAACCACAACTGACTGCTTACCTAAGTGAAAAGCTGAATGCATCCAGAAAGGTTGTCATATTTACTCGAATCTAATGCGCCCTCAGTCTAAGTGAGAGCTGAGAGCATAAAGAAGCACAGTTTAAAGGAGGAAGAGAATTTTAGACATGAAGTGCTTTATTATTCCAAGTCAGGATGAGGAAAACTTTGCTGACCACGTATTTTCATTAGGGGTGTCGCATCACCGGATCTCTGCCAATACGCAACATTTGCTGCTGCACGAAGCCGATCGTTCCTACTTGTGTGCAGCACATCACCAACTAAGCTGACGGCGTCACTGCCGGGGCACTGCTGTACTGTACGCACGCATTTGTCATGAAAGTGTTCGTGATGCCCATTCCGTCCCTGAGCGCACACAAGCGCGGCTATGGCGAGCTGCTTTTGTTCATGAAGGCAATGCGTCTGTGTGCACTTAGCGATCTCGCACAAAGAGGTAGCATGAACGGAGGCGCGGCACGAACGCATATACCACTGCACCAGGCCACATGCACTACTGAGCAGTAAGCTGAAGATGCTTATCAGAAGGGCTGGGCGCGTTTGCCGCCTGCCGCCATCATGCCTTAATGCATTTCCGCTGCTTATCCGTAAAAACATCGCCGCACCGTGCCATGACAGTGGCCCCTTCATATTTTCGATATGCTTCACCCCGTCACACTGTGGCATTGCGGTAAAGGTGCCGTTCGGCCTCTGTTATGGCCGCAAACAATTGACTCACGAAAGCGCTAGTTCGAACCTACGAGATGATAAACACGGCAGGGGTGGGGGCTTTAAATTAATGCCGTTTCAAACCTGAAATTTGGGCAGAGAGTCCGAAAAATTGGAGCGTCCAAAATTCCAGATGTTCTTACAGATTGACACCTATGGGACAAATTAGGAACTCCGGACTCTAAGGTAGCGCACATTTGTCTGCCACATCAGTTGGGCCTCCATAGAAGTTGAAGGAGGAGGAGAGGTTGAGGAAATAGTGTCCTTTCCTTTCGCATGTAAAGTGTTGTAGACACCACATTGGTTGCACCAAATCATGTAAATAAATACAATTTGGCCTCTGCATTGCCTCATTCTTGATAAGACAACTATGAAACACCACCCTGCCAGCGCTTCACCAACCAAGCCAAAATTAACGCTTTCAAGTTGCTATATGATAAAAATATACTCAGGGATCATCTGCAACCTTTTTTCTGTAATTTCACTTCGAGGTACACTCAAACCTCGATATAACGAATTCGGATATAACAAATGATCGGTTATAACGAAGTAAATAAATAATAGTCTTGTCATAGATACAGTACTCCAAACAAACGTTTATAACAAATTTTTGGATATAACGAAGTTATTTTTGTGGCAGATGTGACTGTTATAATGAGGTTTGAGTGTATTCGAAAAATATTCATGAAATATTCCAAAAATATTCTGTTCGATTCACACTCAAACTTTAATATTCGTATTCGCTTCGCACCCGAAATTTTGCTATTCGCATAGCTCTAATTTTCACGTGCTCATATCAAATCTGAGCTCAATTTTTATGCATACCATCGCATTAATTTTTAAATTATTTCTTTAGGAAAACTTAATCTGACCATATTTTTAATGAAATGGCTCGTTAGATCCTGCTGAATGAAGTGTGACTGGATTTTAGAGATGTCAAAGAGGGCAACAAAGGTAATTTTATGGTCCCAGCTTTCCTAGAACAAAAGTTATCAAGCTATAAGGTTCTCATTTGAATGACTGAGAAAGAGCACATTTCTTATTTTACACTGTCTAAAAATTCATAACCTCCCAAAGGAACATTTGGCATTTTATTGCACTCAGAACACTCAGCTCTTTGGTAAAACAAGAAAAATCATCAAAATTGTTTGTGCCACAGCTCTCAAAAGATTGTAAGATTAAAAAAAACGAAAGAAAGAAAATAGCAAATAACGAAACACTATTGGTTGTGGATGCGATATAAAAGGCTGTTACGGCTAAAATAATCCAGGGTGGGTGAAAATTCGTGAGGTTACGTATCAGCAACGGCAGAATCCGAATATAACTGTTCCGGAAAATCAATTTTATTCGCAATTTTGGGTCCCAAAAAGCACCTTCCCCCCTTAAAACTCGGTAAAGTATTATGGGAGCACCAAGTCTATACAACCACTCCTGCTTAACTTGTTCAAGTCAACAAACCAAACTATCGCACCTGCAGCCCGCAGTGCCGAGCCAAGTACTCACCCTCGCAATCTCCTTCTTGGAGAGAGCCACCCAGAGGCGGCGACGCTTCAGGTTCATGGAGGCCTCGTGGGCCGCGGCGCTCTTCTTGCGGCCGTGGGGTCGCGACCCTCCACCGGCCACGCTGTTGGGACCCGGCCCGTCCCCGCACATGCTGTCCGGGCTGCGGCGCGAGTCATCCAGGCTGGCAGCCTCCCCCTCAGAGTTGTCCTGCAAGGATGGCCGACAGATGGGGGCAAATTCGAGAATACAGTAAAACCTAGGTAATTTGTACTCAGTTAATTGGGAATCCCGGATAATTTGTATTATTTGCGCGGTCCCAAATTTTTACATGTAAATTTAACCGGATAATTGGTGCGGCCAGTCTGCGACTTCCCGGTTAATTGGCACACTTGGCCGCGACTTCCAAGATATGCAAAGGGTGTTGCGAATCTCGGAGGCTGTAACTAAAACATGCATTTTTTTTTTTGATGTACAGATCTCGAAGGCCATGTTTTTTTTTACCGGAAATACGTCGTAGACGCCATGTTTTAGCAATTGCCAGGCGGCGATGCGTGCGGTTGCGATCATGATCATCATCATCTCAACAGCGATGTTAGCCTCTCTAGCGAAGTGAATGTTTTGTGGAGTCTTTGTGCCATTTGGATGTCGGCTGGCGAGCATTGTGCGATTCGGTGCGACTGCTCCATTTGTCTCCTGTCTCCGCTTGAGTGTCTTCCCTGTGAATTAGTTGATTGAGGTGTGCTTGGAAGGAAGATGCCGAAGTACAAGAGCTTGTCCCTGCACGAAAAGGTGTGCTTAATTGAAGAGGCCAGCAAGTCGACGGCGTCGAAAACGGCTCTCGCCGAAAAGCACCACGTGCCTCTGTCAACGCTGTGCAACATCATCAAGAATAAGGAGAAAATTCTCGATGCTTACAGCAAGACGCACTCGTCAAAGCGTACACGAGTACGCCCGCCTACGTACGCCGACGTTGAAGCAGCTCTGATCGACTGGCTGCAGAAAGCCAACGCAGCACACCTTCCTGTGAATGGGACCATATTGCGTGAGAAGGCCAACCAGCTGGCGCTGCAACTTGGACATTCTGAGTTTAAATGCAGCAATGGATGGTTTTTGCCGATTTAAGGAGCGCAACAACATGACATTCGTGACTGTTTGTGGCGAGAGTGGCAGCGCGGATCAGTCTGTTGTCGACGGCTGGAAGCAGCACACCTTGGCTCCACTACTCGCCAAGTACGAAGCAGCAGATGTTTACAACCTTGATGAAGCTGCTCTGTTCTACAAAATGTTGCCTACGAAGACGTTCGCTTTGAAGGAGGCAGACATTAAGGGGCGGAAACAGAACAAAGATAGAATCACTGTTTTGTTTGGTGCAAGCATGTGCGGTGAGCACAAGCTGCCACTGCTTGTTATTGGGAAGACAGAAAAGCCTCGTTGTTTCAAAAATGCACGACTGCCATCCAAGGATGACCTGATCTATAAAAACAACAAGAAAGCTTGGATGACGGCTGCACTCTTTGAAGAATACGTGCGGCACCTTGACCGCAAGTTTGCGGCCGCAGCGTTTTGTTCGTCGTCGATAATTGCCCAGCTCACGGCGACATTCAGAACCTGCAGGCAATCAGGCTGGTCTTTCTACCCCCGAACACGACGTCGCTATCGCAGCCGATGGACCAGGGCGTCGTACACCATACCAGGAAAATATATCGCTATAATCTGTTGAAGCGAATGCTCCTTTGCAATGACAACGGAAAGGAGTATAACATTGACCTCCTCGGTGGTATTTGCCTCATTGTTCACGCATGGAGGCAGGTGGAGGCCACCGTTATTCGACGGTGTTTTGAGCACGCCGGTTTTGTGAAAGAAGAGGCAACCTCCGCTGAGTTTGCTGTCACCGCTGTCACTTGCCTGTTTGATGAAGAAGGGGAGACTCTCTGCGCTCGATATGAGGCTTTGCACGCGGACGAGGAGTGCACTCCAATCGGATTCTCCGAGTACGCAAATGTCGAGTGCACAGTGCAAACGTGTTACGCCGACATCGACAGCGAGATAGCTGCGAGATCGACCGATTCGGCCTCTAATGTTGACAGCGATGACGAGCCCTCCCGAGCACCCCCTTTGGCGGATGTCATCGATGCCTTGAGTGTTGTGCGCAGCTTCGTCGAGTGCAACGGCGGCGAGGCTGAGATGCTGCGCCTCATTGACAGGCTGGAAAATATGACTTTCGGTGCTGGGAACTACCGAACGCGCCAGTCACGCATGGAGGAATTTTTCTCCAAGTAGGCTGACTTGCCACAATAAAGGTGTGACTTCCGTACATCACGTTTTCTGGCTGATTTCTTTGATTTCGCGTTGTTTCGGATAATTGGGAATCCCGCTTAATTGGGATATTTTTCTTGGTCCCGAGGCCTTCGAATTAACGAGGTTTTACTGTATCTCTGCACGTCAACTGATCCCTGTAACAAAACAAAAAAAGTCTCGGGCTTTACGTGCCACAACCAGTGGGGGGACTCTGGAATCAGTTTGATAGCCTAGAGCTCCTTAAGGTGCACCTATATGCAAGTACAACGGTGTTTTCGTATTTGGACCCTGTCAAAATGAGTCTGCCATGGCTCGGTAGCAAACCCACGCACTCATACCTACCAGCGCAATGCCATAGTCACTAAGCCACCATGGCAGGAGGCTCAGCAGCTGATCACTCTGCCCTGAACAGTGTTGCAAAAGTGTACAAAACCTTCAGGAGTAGCGTGTACAACAGTGCATGCCGGACCACTGCACGAAAAGCGAGAGTACTGGAAAAAATTACATTCAAATGGCGCTGCAGGCCCACTTAGAACTGGGGCTGCCATGCTTTGGTCGTCTGCATGGGACCTCTCCTGCCTTCTGCAGTTGTATGCGACTACAGGGAATAACATTAGTTCTCGCATACAACACACGTCCCCACATAAAACCCCACCGCCCCACTACAAACTGCAGAAAAATAAAAATTAAAAAAAGAAAGGTCTCTGCATAATGATGTGAAGCTGCTTTCCGTGCATTACCTTGAAGCAGTGCAGTAAAGATAACCTGCGCACCGAAATTCTTGTGTAGCTCTCACCTTGAATACTGCTGTATACTTTGTGTGGGCTATACGAGATAAAATACTGTACACTTCTAGATGTGCTGCAGACTGGCGGTGAATCTGTATCAATACAGCCGCCCTTGGCCGGCTAAGAACATCCTCGTGGGCACTGTCCACCATGCTCACCTGGTTGAATGAGTCGTCATCATAATCAGGCTCCACCTTGATCCTCTTTAGCTTGGCTGCAAGTGAAAAGAAGACGAAGAAAAAGGACTGAGTTCTCACTTGCAACAATGGAGAAGCATGACTTGTGACATTGTCATTCCAGCTTTACATGGTGTTTTTTAGGCTTGTGCGAACAGTAAATTTTAGGTTCGAAGCGAATAGTGATTAGGTCAAATAATTTCGAATAGTATGTATCACACATTATAAAGAAAAATGTGCATATTTGTCATGACCCAACTAACCTGCACAATATTTTTTTTTAATTGAAACTAGGCACGTAGCACGTGACGCCAAAAAAGGCAGAAGAAAATGTTCCATACTCGCCGCCATGGCTGTGATCGGCGCTGACTAACACCCTTAAGTTTAAATCCACATATATGCCCTATAAAGTGGACGGCGAGATGATCGCCGCCATAGCTCAGTGGTAGAGCATCGGACGCGTTATTCGAAGGTCGCAGGTTCGGTGCCTGCCGGCAGCAAGTTATCTTTTCGTCCACTTTACTTTCTACACATTTATATTCTAATTACTACAAGTAACACCCCCTATACTTTCCTTGGCATTGCTGTCTGTTGGTTCTCATTAATATGGAGGGAGAGGGCACACACAGGAAGAGGGCATGCCACGCGCTGATGCGGTGTGACGCATACGTATGGTTAGGGCTTGAGCAAGAAAATGCGGGTAGCAGCGCCGCCTTGAAGTTACCGCACCAATCGCCATGATGTCACAGATGTTGACGGTGTCTACTGGGATCTACGTCATTCTTAATCGGCAAAAATGAAATACATTGTCCTCTGAGGGTGCTAGAGACTTAACATACCAAGTTTAAGGAAATTTCCTTGGGTCTGTGTCGCCAAAATATGAAAAACTGGCTTTGAAATTTGTGACATCGCGCTCGAAGATTTTGGCTCGAAATTCAATAATGAGATTTTGACCTGGATTTTCTCCTCTATTATTAAAGCTATGATGGTTAAATTAACAACATTAGAGTCTTCAAAGCATAATTTATCAGGCTAAATTGACTCATTGTTTCCCTTTAGTGCCCCTTTAATTTAATCAGTACAGTTCTGCAACCCCATCTGAACTGTTCATGTGGCATCCAAGATGGGTACCCACTTATCACAGAGCAAGCCTTGGTTCGATTCCTACTCAAATCGGCTAGAGTTTGCTTAATGCAATTTACATGGCATGATGTTGCATTTACATAGCCGGGTCATAGTCAGCAGGGGTAGCCAAAGAAATGCTCTCGCATTCAAAGGACAGGAAATGAGGAATGCCATTGGCGTGGCATGCACCAGTGGCGCCCCCTCACCCTTCTTGCGCTCCATGGCCCTCTTCTCCTTGGCTTTTTTCTTGTTGCCCAGGAACGCCTTCTGGTGCTCGGGAAACGGGTCGTGCTGCGAGAGCATGCCCACGCCGTAGTACTGGTACTGCCGCAACTGGACACGGGAGCAAACAGATCACTGTGTGGGCCAACTCACTTAGGTTTGCGTGTTGCCTTAGGGATGCATAGTGGGTCCTTTGCTCATTCGCAAAAGGAAGAATTATGGCATAGTGGGCAACGCGCAACAGCACTAGCAGTAGGCATTCTAGAATAGTTTGAAACGGCCAATGTTATGCACATGGATGTTAATTGTTAATAATTAAGTGTAAAGAAGTTCAAGTATGCAAGATAATGACTATGTATATTATAAACAGATTATGAAAATTATAGTCAGTTCTAAGAAGGCATACAGTTATACAATCATAGAAAGCAAAAAACACTACGGATGAAAGAAGCTAAGGCATGCAGACGTGGACACAAGGGAAAAGAACCGAGAAACATCAATGTGTGCGCAACTAACCTTTTTCCATGACGGCTCCTTACACACTGGCTCAACTTTTCTGTCATTCTAAGCTCACTCATCAGAACACAAACTTCATTAATTTCCAGGGATTAGCCATTAACGAGTTGGCAACACGTTCTTTAGGCTTTCCATGTACACATACATAGTGTTCCTAATGCATTTATAAACGCATTCATGCGTTCCCAAAGCCTTCATATTACAGCAGATGGCAAATAGTTAGCCACAACACTGAGATGCGAGTGTTAGTACATAATAATCGATAAGGCGTATATGAAAAAAAAAAAAAGTTACATAAGAATAATAGTAACTGATGGAGTTCTATGTCCCAACACAACGATATGATTATCAGAGATGTCGTAGTGGAGGGCTCCGGAAATTTCGACCACCTGGGATTGGTTCTTTAACGTGCACCTCAATCTAAGTGCACAGGCCTCTAGCATTTTGCCTCCATCGGAATGCGGCCCCCGCAGACAAGATTCGATCCGGTGACCTTTGGATCAGCAGTTCAGCACCATAACCACTAGACCACCACAACAGGTAATTACATAAGGATAGTTAAATGAAATATATATACTAAGTCACGACTAAATGTATTGCAATTGTACAACTCAAACTTAAATGCACCAATGACAGAATATTGTTTTAGTTTGTATGGTATTCTGTAGACAGGTTGAAGCCAAACTGATGGTGATTTTTCATAAGTGGGTCTTGGCTTAGGCAACGGAAAGTTGTACTGTGAAGCAAATGTTACAGATGTGACAAGCGGGAACTGAAACAAGGCTATTCGGAGCTTTCCATCAATGATCTTGCAAAATAAGCTGCCGAGGAAGTACAGTACTCACTGATTGAAACGTGAAAATTTTGGGCTAAGAAATGTACTGTCGGCCGCAAAAGTTTGCGGGATGTGCAGCGCGTGGCGGAGCGGCGGAAAACTGCATTGCTGCGTCACCTACCGTGATGCGACGGGTGTTGAGGCTATCGGCCGCAGCCTTCGCGATTAGATCCGGCAAC
>NW_023616250.1:0-40001 GCF_013339695.2 Rhipicephalus sanguineus
TGTGCTTGTCATGAACGATTCAGAACAGCTAGCATCTTACATTTACTGTGGAGCCCAGTTGCCGAATTTCATTTTTTTTTCTTGTTGCACCTTACAGGGGCCGGTAGTGCAAGAGATCCACCAGATCTTCAACGACTACATCTCGCAAGTGGTATCGCTGCAGAAAGACAGTCCGTTCATCGAGTTCACCTGGACCGTGGGACCTTTGACGAAGCTGTAATTCCTTTTATGTTGCTGGTGCAATACATAGGTCTCGCCTAATGTGAGCTCCGCGTAAAAGTTGAGGTTTTCGCTGGGACTCGTTGATAAGCAGCGTTTGGGATACAGCCCTGTCGAGGTGCTCATAGCGCTTGTAATTCTCTTTGAAGATTGGCACCTCAGAAATACTACACTAGATCTTCCAGAATATTGCGCTTAACTTAAGTCCTGCTATGTATGCATTCGAGTCATTTAGCGCAGCGTTAATTTGTATCTGTAACCGCTACCGGTACATTAGACAGCGTTTATTGCGCATGCTCCCTGTCTGCCGGCTTTGGACATTTCCCTCTAACCTCCGGTTAGCTTAATGGCAGTGCAATACAGCACTGCAGCCTCCAATATCTTTGCAAATCCTGCCTATGTAGTTACGCCTCGAAACATGGGAGCCAATCGATCATTGCGGCGGCAGCAGATTTCAAGCTATATACCTAACACATACTTTTTCCCGCTAGAGCTCGGACAACTTTTGGTGAGCGCTTCTGCAGTGTTAGGGATGTGGCGCCCTCTCAGTGAACCATTGTGAGTGAGGTTGCCCTACATTTGATCCCTTTAATTAATGCATATCTGCACATTTCCTTCACAAAGTTAAGAACTTAAACAATAGATGACAACTGCTAAAGCATTACAGGCATGTAAACACAGCTGTAACCTCATCCTCCAACTATGTACCTACAACCAAACCGTATTTACCTGCTAATGTTTGCTTAGCACCGTAGCTATAGCCTTGCTTGCGGCATGTTTACTTGATTTGCGCTTATTTTTTCAGCATGGAGAGCACGGGTTGGAGCAGGATGTCCGGCTGCGACGTAGTCAGTCAGTTCGAGACGAACCTCAGCAGCTCAGAGTTTTACACGGACGGCAACGGATGGAAGAACATGCGCCGGATGTAAGTGTCGTGCATGTCGCCGGTTGAATCTCATATTTTCTGTGTTACGGCCAACCTACACTCAATTCATAACAGAAGGTACGCAGGAAGTCAATTAATACTGTCTTGTCATATCAGAGGAATACTTATATATGTGTAGGCTGTCGCAGGTGTCATGCACCAAGTGGTTATGTCTTTTATACTTCTACAGCGAACCTGTGTAGGGCTAGGAGGTGAGAAAATGTGAAGGTTCATGAGTGCGCAGAAACTATAAAGCAAACGCGAGTCAGCGTAAGCTGCCTGAAAGGGTTTCCGCACTTGTATTGGCTTTTCTTCAGGTTTTCTCAGCATATATCTAGGGATGATACCCGGCGCAGCATAAATCGCTACCCATAATTTTTTTGGGGGGGGGGGGGGGGGGGTAGTTCTTAGTATCGTCTAAGCTAACGTCACCAAATGCAAAGTTTGAAGCACGCGTCTCTTAAATACGATGGTAGAGAAATGAAAAATACACCATTTCCTTTCAAAGGGGACCATGAGGCGACGCGAAGCCGGAGCACTTGCACAATCGCGTTCCGTTGGCGTTCGTTGGGCATGCTACCGACCTCGCGTCGTGGAACGCGAAGAGCAACGCTACGCGCGTCTCGTCTTTCCTCTAGCCTGGCCGTTAATTCTCACAGGGCGAGCGGGGAACGCGGTGGACAGGCGTGCGAGGGGGGGGCAGCGTAGGAGAGGAGAGAGTGTGGGAGGGCACGCGCAGGAGCTGGTGCTCATCGCGGCGCTGCGCAGGAGAGAATTTCGGCATGCCTAGCCCGCGTTTCAGAAGAACAGTGGAAAGGGGGTGGGGAGAGGGGAAGTGTAGAGGGGAAAAGGGGGAGAGGGAGTGGAGAGGAGATGTGTGGAGAGTGTATGCGCATGCGCAGTGAGGGTGGTCACGCCGCACACCACCACCATCGGATTGAACTCCGTTATAAGATACTTCGCATCTAAAAGCTATTACAGAATACACTTCAATAGATTCTAGCTCCTGACAAAGCACCGGGGCCGCACTTGTTTCGAACTAAAGATGAACGATTTGAAGTACTATCATAGGGAAATGGTACTATATGGACTTCACTATGGGAGTGCTTTGGTCATGAGGCCTGTATGTGGCACGATCAACTGTGGTTGTGTATTTTCCACGGACTGGTCCGACACCCAATTTTCTTTAAACGAAGCTTCTTTTGCAAGAGAAGCCATTCATGTGTCGATAGTGGCGAAACAACAAATCATTCACTTACTTAACTTTAGGTGCATGTTCAAGAAGCCTAGGTAGCCGGAAATTATCACGAGTGTCCCATTAAGGCTTAACTCTATCGTAGTTTCGGCACATAAAACCCCACCATTTTGTTCTTTTGTCCTTAATGAGGATTCTTTTCTGTTTATCCGCCGCCCGCAGAAGGACGCTGCACAAATACAAACTACCAATTCCTTCCAACTACTACCCCATCACTTCGTGGATCTACATCAAGGTACGTTGCGACGTAGGACCAAGCCGAAGTTGCAACGACGGTGTAAGATGGTAGCAACCCATACAGTCTTCCTCCGTGCAATACACTTATTGACCGCGCCGCCGCCGTATTGTGTCGGACCGGTGGACGCGGACACACGTGCGCGCGCGTTGTGTTTCGTCTTGTGTGGTGTTGCCAGTTTAGCGCGTCCCTAAAGCTCCCACACAATATGGTTGCGCTGCTGGACGTGTCACCACCCTATATGAAAGAACGCTGGCATAGAGGCACCTTAATCTGAATGGGAATACCTCATAGTGGATAAAGGTACTCGTAATCCCGGTGTATAAGCCGCCCATGGATTTTGCCGTTATATTTCCCTTAGGTAACCGCATAAGGGACCCCTACAATTTAAACATGACATGGAAGTGTTTAATGCGGTAGGCTCCGTCAAGGTCTCACGCAACACTTGCGTTCCTGAAGAGCTGTGTGGTATATATATATATATATATATATATATATATATATATATATATATATATATATATATATATATATATATATGTTTGAGCACAGATGTAGGTTACCATGGTACTCGGGAGCGCACACCTTGGCGTTTCTCTCGCCAAATGACAATGCTTTGAATAAGTGAATATCGAGTACTAGTGTTTATTATATGCCTGCTGATGCAATGTTTGCGTGTGATTCACGATCCAATGTGTGTCCAATGTAAAGTACTTCAGCTACCACAAGGTTTAAATCATCATCATGAACGTTAGTCGTCGGGATGCAGATGTGCCACTAGGCGTCAACGTGGATACGTCCACGTCAAACGGTGTTATAGCTGCCGAACACCAACAGACATTGTGCAAGCTATCGTACATCAATGTACAATAAACAATACACTACCCTTGTGAAGAGACGGTTCAATTTCGCGCTATGCTGATTCCTGTTACGGAGGAATCAACGATGTTTTTAAGCGTATTTTCTGTGTTTATTTCATCAACGAGAGAGGAACCTTTCCTCCTGCACAGGCCAGCTTTTCTTTGTTTTTTTATCTAGGTCGCACGACACTGATTTACCGAGATAAACGAACTCATGCAGATATTTAAGAGCCTCTGTGCCCATCACGATAGGTTAGGCATTCCCTCGAAAGATCTAAACGCTCTTTACCTGATACCTGCCTCTATGTGAGCGTATTATATAATAATGCGCTCGCGATAGAGCTGAGCTTTTTGCACTGCGTGCCTGATTGAATACTACAACGCTACGCTGAGCACTGTTTGTATTACACCGCACCGTTGCACATGCTATTTGTTTTCGTATAACGGAAGCACAGCTCAGAACATTCACAAACTCCGCAGGTGGTGAAATCACTGATACCTAATTAGAGCAAAGGAAATGTCGTGCACATGCATACACGTCAGCAAATCACAAGAGAAAACATGAATAGCATAGATATTCAAGCGCTTCGTTAGAGACTACAAAAGCAAATTTTACAATGTATGAGTCACTGTGACTTGTTGCCGAATATGCAGCGTTCAAACTCAGTAAAGGTAACTGAGCGTAGGTTTCAAGGGGAAGGAAAGGGTGCACCGTCGGCGTGTTTGTTTCATGATATTCGTTCCATACATCAGAATGAAGCAGCAACACGTCGGTCGGCTTTCGATTGCAATCAGTGCGGTTTCAATAAAATCTATCGAAGCAGCAAGCTATGTTTTGCGTTTCAACTTCCCGCAGGACCGAACCCAAGGGCTGCAGATGATGGTTCTTCCGGACCGCGCACAGGGAGGCAGCAGCCTGCGCTCGGGCCAACTCGAACTCATGGTAACGGGCTTTTACTTCAGCAAACTGATTAGACGTGACCTGCAGTCACTTAGATTAGACACGAAGCAATAACATTCAGATGAAGAACGTGCCCTCTGATGTACGGCCAGATGACCGAATATTCCGGAGTATTCGTGACCGCCTGCAGTGCCCGGTGCTGCTGAAGAGCTGTATACATCAGCATGAATGCTTCTGTATACTCGTGGTGAGCTCATTTTGGCAGTGGAGCGAAGTCTGCGGAGGCGGGGCTTCCGCACACTCGTGTTATTCCGCTATTACCAGGGCAGTTGGCGGATATCAGCTCCTGTATCGGTTTTTGCTTGCTCACAGCGTTAACGTGTTTAGAAAAAAGAAACATAGACATAAAAAATGTGAATGGGGGAGAGGTTGTCCAGTGTACGTTGCAGTGCCACATTTTGGGTATACTTCTCTTGGGGAATTAAGCGGCAGTTAAGCCGAACACGCACAAACACACGTCAGGGACGCAACGGTTACATTGGAAAACAGGCGCGCAGAAAACGAGGTGCTGTCTAAGAAATGAAAAACAAAAGAAGAAATTCTTTAAAGGAAACAATAATTTTGCTTTACCTCCGACTTCCCGTTACTGATATAGTACCGTAACAAATGATTTATTTGAGCAAGGCAAATAGCAAAACAAACTGCTAAATTAGGCATTATAGCGTGGTGCCCTAGCAAGCATGTGTTTCGGTTCTATAGCTTCCACAGCACTGCCAAAGAAAGTAGTCCCCGAGTATAGAAACATAATTTGCGATGCAGAGTTTTAGCAGGGAAACGCAGCAAGGTACTACCACACTGACCTATCCTTACTGTACTTTAGTTCCGGGGTTAACGTAGTCAAAATTATTATCATAATCCATGACACGCACGGTGTAATGAGCGAGAGTGATTGGTGTCTGCGAATGACGCATTAGGCATATACTTAAAACGTCAGCGGCGCGTCTTCGATGCAGGTTCACCGCCGCCACATGACCAACGACAATCTGGGCGTGGGCGACTCTTTGCAAGAAGTTGGCGGCGACGGTGCTGGCCTGGTGGTGAAGGCACCCACCGGCTGTTCCTTGGCTCCATATCAGAGGCGCGACAACTTCTGCGGCCGCAGGCACTGCAGCTCGTCTACAGACCACTCCTGCTGTTCGCTCCCGCTGGGTGGAAGCCAGTTAATGAAAGGGTAATCGTACGCGCAAGAGTTCAAACACCCTTTCGACAACGCAAGAGTGGGCGTGTTTATCATAATCAAATTATGAGGATTTGAGAGCAAAAAGAACAATGCGGTCATGAGGCACGTCGTAGTAGTCGTGGTCGTTGGCGGCTATCGGCATTAATGACGCCGTAGCGCTGGAAAGACAGGACGTGAAAGGCGACAAGTGCGCTATTTTTTTTTTTGCAGCCAAGCTCTCTATTCTACGCTGTTCCATCATCGTCGTAGTAGTAGTAGTATTAGTATTAGTATTAGTAGTAGTAGTAGTAGTAGTAGTAGTAGTAGTAGTAGTAGTAGGTAGTAGCAGCAGTAGTCACGCAGGTCACGTGACCACAAGGGGGAGTATAAATAAATAAATTAAACGAAATGATGATGATCGTTATGCTCATATTTATGATGATGATGATTATGCTAAAAGATGATGATGCTGCTCGAAACCAGACTAGCTGTCTTAGTCGCACACTTACAGTTCGCTGTCCGACGGTTTCGACTGCACGGAACTGGAGTAGATTTTTTTTTTCCCAGCTATCAACTGAATTTTATTTCAGAGAGCTGGCTATTCACACTAACACCAGGAATATACCGAAATATGCAGCAAAGCCAACGTACTTCCCATTGTTTTCACGTCCTGTCACAATTCGATAAGTGCGATGGTACAGAAGGCTCCGGTAAGATCCGTGCCACGGGTTGCCATCTGATTTCAAGCTCTTACAAATCTTAATTCGTGGTCATAGGAAAGAGCAAAGCCGCTGGTTTATGGGTTGAACGTCCGAACGTGACTTAGGCTACGTGCGACATCGTAGTATAGGGCTCCGCGCAATTCGGAGCACCTCCGTTTCTTTAACGTGCACTGACATCGCGCAGTAGGCGGGCCTCTAGCATTTCACCACCCTCAATATGCGACTGCCGCGGCAGGGATCGAACCCACGTTTTCGGGCACGTCGCAGTAAAGAATGCCTAATTAATTTCGACTACAACGTGCCTTTTTTATTGAAACGATGAATAGGAGAAGGTACTTTTATGGCAGCTGCCTACTCCTTCTCCCTAGCAAACGAAATATACGATACTAAAAAAGAATAAAAAGGGCACCAAATATGTCATACACTAAAACACAAGATGTGCAAATACAGGCGCGTACAGAACAACAGCACATGAGTCACATATAGTCCAGCAGGAGTTAGGTAAGTAAAATAAGTTTGCATGTACACGTATAAAGTCCAAGGTTCTGTATAGCTTGAGATTCACGGGAAAAACACGAAAGAGAAGAATTACATATAACGTAAAACACACGATCAAAGCATTACAGAATTCGGAAGACACAAGATTTACTGTTACGCATTTTCCTTTCAGTGTAAGTGTACCTAAATACTTCCATAAAATATTCGTTTCTTCGAGAAACTTCTTCAAAGCGACAAGCGCGCTTTTCTGAACGCCGGCTGTTGGCCATGTACCTTGTACTGTTTTCATTGAATGGTCTTCTATATAAGAGTTCTTGAACGTACACAGAATAGGTACATGCTTGTTTTGCATTACGCCGCCATCGAAACGAGGTATTCGTGGCGAGGAATCAGAACCACAGCATTGAAATGTGCTCAGGGCTTTTATCAGGGGCTCCAGCAACCGCGTGACGTCATATTACGGCTCTTTGCAGATCTCGGGGTTACGTAGGCCACTTCCAGCGACAATTCACGTGCTAACGCTGGAGAGGCTCTCGGCGAACCAAGTGCTGCTCCGCCTCGAACATCTCGCTATCACCAAATCCATCGTCATGCTCAACGTGACCGTAAGTTTTGACACACAACTTACAGAGTTCTGCAGCTTGTCCACAAATGTAATTACTAATTACCGTTCATCGAATGCCGGATCAATGGAGAGGCAGTCGCGGTAAATACCGTCATCTCTTGGTGCTTAGTTGAACCGGAGTGGACGCACAATTGTTATCACCCGAATTAACAATTATCTGCTTATATGATCTCGAGTTTCGGCATACGAGTAAGCACTCATGCAAGCTAACATGCCCGTTTAACTAAAAGAAATAATGCATTTTAATGTACTCAGACGAAAGCTGAAGATGTCTTTGTTGAGTGTATAACTCTTGCGCACCACTAACTTTATTAACTATCTGCATTTCATTAATTATTAATAAACACTGAAGTATTTGACGCAGTCTTTGTTTCGTTTAATATGTCGGAAAATATTTTTTTCATTATCACATTTTCGTTTTATTATTTTTTCTAGTGTATAATCATAGGAGGTCCCACCTGCGGTTTCGAACCTTGGCACCTTCTTCTGCATATATACCAGTATAGTATTATCGTAACGTGCTGCTAATGAAGCTTCACTGACTGATAGATTGAAGCATGGCGTACACGTTCAAGTACGCAACGTCTCTTTGCCAGTTCCATATGAGGTGGTTGAAGAAAAAAATCAAATCAATAACATCTGTGCGAGGGCATAGCATCTTTATCTTCCTATTTGGTGGGATAGTCAAGGTGCATTTATCACTACACTGCGTGACAAATGCCTGTAAATGTTGCTTCAAGGTGCTAGTCACATCTTCCGATCTTCTGATTTATTTATTTATTATTTATTTATTTATTTATTTATTTATTTATTTGCAGCAGCTGCTGGCGGGTCACTTATTCCGCGATTGATTGATTGATTGATTGATTGATTGATTGATTGATGATTGATTGATTGATTGATTGATTGATTGATTGATTGATTGATTGATTGATTGATTGATTGATTGATTTGCAGTGGCTGCTGGCGGGTCACTTATTGCGCGACCTGAAGCCACTCACTCTAGCGGCAAACCAATTCCTCTCGAACGCCACGCGAGACCACTGGCCGACGGCGGCGAGCGGCGAGCAGCGACCCGAAGTGAAGAGTGTGCGAGTGAGCGCTCCCGAGATTCTGACGGCCGCCGGGCAGCAAGGACAACGTGGTCAGGCTAAAACCACGACAATAGTAACGTTTCAGGCAACCCTCGTCGACGAATGCATTAGCGATAATAAACACGGGAGCCATTCCTTATCGGGAAAATGGGGGCCAGCGAGTCTTGGCGTGTCCGTGACATGATTACTTTTAACGCGATAGCGTTGAAGAGCTCGTTCCGCAGAAATTCCGGTGCTGGCGTCGGCGTCTTTGGTTGTGAGCCAAAAAATCAGCGTTATCACGTGAGCTAAAATTCGAGATAGACGCAAATAAATTCTGAAATTTTTTGGTGCGAGTTGGAATCGAACCCAAAACTTCTGCCATTGGCAAACGAGTGTTCCGTCATAGAGCCACGCCCGTACTCGACTTGCTTCGGAAGAAAAACACGGTATGAATGCTATGTGGTGTGAAAAATGAACAAATGTAATATTACGTGGCAGAAGGGTTGAATCGCACTAGGCCTCAAGACATCTGAATTGCGCAACGAGTGGTAGTTTAAAGCCCACCAATTACAAAGCACGCAGCATGACTAATTATCATTACCGACATAGCATCAACAGCGGTGCAGATGCGCAGGTGGGCGTGTTGCATTACAGACTCGTTGTGGGTCACTCGTAAAAGGAAAAATTATGTCGTAGTGGGCACTTCAAAACTGTTTGCAGTAGGCATTCTATAGGCTAGTTTCAAAGGACCTCTTTACAGGTGCAGAGGCGTTCATTTCCTTCCGGCACGGTTTAGGTGTCGACCGAGGTGCGAAGCCAGACTGGCGATTGAGAAGGCGATGGCACGGGACCCGATTACGCTGTCGCGTTTTACTCTTCCAGGCGACGCTCCAGCGTCCTCCGAGTTTCGTTCCCTTTAGGGGCGAAGCCCTTAAGGCGGCACCCGTTCGTCCCTCGTAGTCGTAGTGGTAGTTGCGTAACCAGTCTTACGCTTTGACCTCCAAAGTTGTGCCGGTGGGAGATTTTTCCTGTGCGTTGTTGAACAATAAAAAATTCGCAGCGGTAGCTAAAGCCGACTTCTCTGTCTCTCATTCCCATTAGCAGCCATTCTTTACCTCCAAGGTAGTGCCTGGTGAGATTTCTTCCTGTACGTGATTAACAATAAAAATTTTGTTCAAAACGCCGTTGATTGATGAAATAAACCAACGAAAGACGCCCAGATGTTTTGTAAAAGCAAAACAGAATAACGCCAGATGTTTCTAAAGCAAAAACGAAAAGCCGCCAGCTGCTTAACGAAAGACGCCAGATTTTTCTAAAGCAATGGTTTTCTAAAGAATGAAAATTCACAGCGTACATGTAAAATTAAAGTGAGCTGCAAGTCGTCATAACTCATCGAACCTTTAGTATAAACGCGCCGATCTCACGTCGGTGATGATGTACTGGGCAGAGTTCACGGAAGATTCACGGTTTACCGATGAACTCCGCAGCTTCGCCACTCATCATCATTCACTCCGTGGATATGCTGTGATTTTTTTTTCTGTCTTTCTTAGGAAGCTGTAATTCGGAATTATTTCACATCTGGGCAGCTAGGTAATTGCATTGCCTTTCTTTGGAAGATTTTTATATTTGTTGGGGAATTTAGAAAGATGGCTCCAAGTAACGCGTCACAAATATTTTCAAAGCACCAGAACAAATATTACACGAATACATGTACATTGGTCAACAATGATTGCACTAGGAGAATAAATGCGACAGGATTAAAAAAAAACTCGCGTACTTTTCGCCAGAACGCTCTTCGTAATGACACCGCACAAAGACAGAGAAAAAAAAAAGAGGTGGTTGTGGCTCGTACGATCTAAGAGCTCGCGTTTGACACTTCGCAAAGGTTAAAAGCTTGAACATCGCATTACATCGTAAAAGATATAATTTCGGAATATTTCACATGCGTGCAGATACTGATTGCATTATCTCAATGGGGTGCGGGTTCGGGATAGTTTGTTACGGTTATCCATAACGTCGTTTTTCGCGCCAAATCAAAGTGGACTAGAACAAAGATGAAACTTTCACAAGCGCAACAATTCGTGGTTTCTTGTTATAACTGGATAGGCAGGGAGGTCGGCCTGAGCTACTGCGCTATAGCCTGCCACTCGGCACAAGGGAAAGGGGAAAGGCTTACTGTATATACGCTTAACTTCTTCCTCTTCCCATCATACCCCTTCATCAACCTTGGTCGGAGGTTGCGCGTGTACACATTTCATCTTTCTATGTACTTGTTCACTTTCATTTGGCGCAACAAACGACGTTATGAATAGCTTTCTTTAGAAGACTTTCTATGCATGTCTCGAAATTTAGAAAGACGGTTCTAAATAAACCGCAAGAATATTCGAAGCGCAAGATCTTGGGATTTCATTGCACGAATGTATGCAAATACATTGGCCAACAAAGTTGGTGTTAGGCGGGTAAGTACGACTGGCTTCACGCTTGCTCACACACGGTCTACCGCACTGTCCATCCTTCTGCCTTCTGCGTGGCAAGCAAGTGTTTTACCAGAAAGCCTAGCCAGTGTTTGAAACTGCTTCGTAATAAAATATGCTATAAGAATGTCACGTCGTTAGTACAGTTTCATTAACGCGCGTAATACTGCCGTGGCACATACACCAGGTATAAGATACTGCGTGGCACATACAAGGCATAAAAACAGGCGAACTGCGCAACGAGTAGGTGGTTTAAAGCTGCCCATTCATTACAAAGTATCCATTTGCGCAGGTGCGCTTGGTACCTTACGCACGGGTTGGGTACTTCGCCAATTTGCAAAAGGAAGAATTTGGCATAGTGACACTTAGCAACTGTGTATCCAGCAGACAATCTAGGATAGTTTAAATCGGCCAATGTTACGCGCACAAACGATTTCTTTACTTGCCACACGTTTGAAGGCGTTGGGCACGGGGCCCGATTAAGCTATCACGTTCTACTCTTGAAAGCGAGGCTCAACCGTCCTCCAGTTTTTTTTTTACTTGTTCATTTTTCTCTGTTTAACCCACATTTTCCCCCTGCAAAACTTATGGAAATAGAGTAGCCGCGCTCATATAAACCTCAACATCTCCACAGCACACCAGCTAGAATAGACAGAATGGTAACACATTAAGAGATAAAGAAGCGTGGTTCCGATTGTAAGGTCTAAGAGCTTAGTCCATGAAACCTGCGCGCTTTTCGCAAGACTCCACATTTGTGTCCAGTATCGCGAGCTGCCGGTCCGTCGCCGCCATGGGTAAAACAAAAGGCGACGCGACATAGCTCCTTCGAACACGCTATCCGTTGTCACTGCAGACGGCGGCGTCGTGTTCGGATTACTTCCATCGCGATCGCAGCAAGATGAGGCCGCCGGCTGCCACTTTCGCGTCTTTGTATTGCTGCTTCTGCAAGGGTGTCCACCAATGGAGGCAGGAAACAAATGCGAACTCAAGGTGAGTCATCGAGGTGCGATTTTATTTTATTTTTTTGTGGACCTTTTATGAGTAACAGATTTCGATGGCGGCGGTGGCATAGTTGGCGAGAAACGGGGGTGCGGGCGAAAGTACAGAAATGCGGGTGTACACATAGGCGTGCGCAGGGTTCCCCATCAGGGAGGGGGCGAAGGTTCATCGCAGCGCCCCCTCTACTAAGTCATGTACGAGGCAGATTTTGCGCCCCCCCCCCGCTCCTTAGGTGACTAGGGTGGCCAATGTACAGGACAAATTTTGCGCCCCCCCCCCCCCCCCCTTTATGTGATTAGGGGGGGCCCCTGCCCCCTGTGCGCACGCCTATGGGTGTACACAAATAGGCCCTCGAGCGTGGGCCGGTCGCATGCGTACTTGTATGCGCCATTTTTCTATAATTGATGCTCCCCTCGATCGAGGCTCGTCGGCGGTCACCTATTTCTGATATGGCAGTCTCATCTTTTATCGACGTAGAGAAGAGGAGATAAGAAATAGTAGAGAAGGAAAGGCAGGGAGGTTAACCAGTTTAGGAAAAACCGGTTTGCTACCCTACACCTGGGGACAGGGTGGGGGAGATTTAAAGATGGAGAGGAAGAGAGAGAGCGAGAGAAAGATAGAAAGATAGCACATGACACAGCAGATACAGAATCAGTCGGTCACTATTGCGTGGTACGCGACATTTCTGTCACTGCCGCTTGTCCAACTTCGTCTATCCTAAAAACCTCAGCAGTGCCTTCGTCGCCTTCAGCTGTGATGTAATAGACCTAATTGTCAGAGTGTTCGGGCGCGGATTGTGCGCGTGCCGGTTTATCATGATGATAATTTTCTATCGACGACACACGGCAAACCTCGACCATAGCGGTTTTGCGGTAAAACTCCTATAGCCCGTATGTGCCACAGATATTGGGCAAATCTCACTACTCACCTCGATGGCCCACTAAAGACTAACAAGAGGACACACGGGCGGCAAACACCGATTAGGGACCGCAAGTTGTAGCTTCTCTTATCAACCAACCGTGGAGAGTGCTCTGGCGGTGAATAAGCGCGTGCCGGATCCTGATGGTGATCATTTATCTACGACACACGGCAAAATTCAACCATAACACATCAGCTGTAAAATAAACTGACAGCGTTCCTAATTCGTTCTGCATCGGTACGCTCTTTCATGAATTTGGAGATGTGGAAACTGCGGGAAAGCTACGCTTTCAAGGAATAGGATCTGTACATAAAAGACGGATACACGAAAACCCACGGTGCCATTTGAAAACCCCTGTAGAGCACATCGTTCATAAACAATTTTCACGTTATCACCAGCGGCGGAGCGTGCTTTGTCAGAATTCTTTGACACTGGTAACAGACTTTAGTATCCTCTTAAGTTTCCCAAGCAAAAGGACCGTCGAGCACTCACTAACAAGTTCGTGCTAAAAATATATCGGATCTCGCTACAAGATAAAAGAAAATCGCTCATCACTTAATCATAAAAATCAATCTTTCTGTTTCCTATCATATTTCGTGATAGAACGACCTGTTACCAGAAAAAGTTATTAACACTAATAGCAGTCGCAATTGCGTTTGTAAGTTGTGAATATATTACTATTTTCATTGTTACAATCTTACTTTACTTAATGCACAGAAGGTAATTACTCAATGCTCCTTTTCATTTCGTGTTCATTTATACGATGTGTATTGCCGAAAGGAGTAAACTTTTGTGTTTGTATGTCAAAAACTGCTTGACTTTTTTGGTTTTTTTGAGTTTGAACCACATTTAATCGGCCTATTCTTCTTGCATGCTATTGCGTAATTCACCATTGCAAATGTGCATTTTTGAGGTATTTTTGTCTTCTTTATTTCCTACGATGCACCCACTCCTTCAGGGGCCTGAGTAGGAACTCCAGTATTTGTAAATAAATGAATAAATAAATAAATGAATGAATAAATAAATAAATAAATAAATAAATAAATAAATAAATAAATAAATAAATAAATAAATAAATAAATAAATAAATAAAGTTAAGAATAATATGGAGGTTTGCGGTGAAGAGAAATGGGTGCACGCGGAAGGTCTCTGGGGCCAATAGTGGGAAAACGTAGCTTCTGCTACTCTGTCGAAGACGAGTCATCTTGTCGGAACGTCGACCACACCGACACTCCATGTTCAACGATTTGCCATCCCCGTAAAATCACGTATCACACACAAAAAAACTCCTTGCTCCTCACAATTAAGGCCCGCCTTGTGTTCACTACCGCAGGGTTGCCCCAAGCCGAAGTTTGGTCACATCAACGCTTCACGTCGTCTGCCACAGCCACAACGACGCCGGCTGGCTGCACACGCTGGATATCAACTACAACGATTGTGGCACCATAATTTCTCCTTGCTGAGTAGCCTACTGGCCTGGCCGATTTGGTAACATTCTATGAGTCTAAAGATGAGAATCCTAGAAGGGAAGGTGTCGCTGGAGCCAAAGTTTTCGACGGGCTGTGTCGTCTCCTTCAAGTCAGCAACAGGTGTTGCTGCCTTGAACACCTTTCCTCCTGTACTTCCACTTGCTCACGATTTTACTGGCTTGTTAGGCAAAGAGTATCATCTTTCCCCGTTCTGTACCTATTTGTTTATAAATCTCTCATGTTTACATGTCTGGCTTATCGTGCTTTTAAAGAAGAAGAACGGAAACTTAACATTAAAGAACTATGATGTAGCGCTTGCTCTCACCTTAAAGAAGCCACCAGCACATCCCAGGCAGCACGCCGGCATTGGACCAATCTCGGAACAATGTTGGTAAACATTGGCAGAAATATTGGTCCTGCGTTGGCTTTTGGGGGTTTGCTACACCTAAATGTGCATTGGTCCAATATTGGATGCCAATTATTTTCCAATAATGGCAAGGATGGCTGTAGCCAACATTGTCCGTCCAACATATCGCCAATAATGGCAAGGATGGCTGTAGCCAACATTGTTCGTCGTACGTATCGCCAACATTGTATAAATATTGGCAGCTCCAATATTTTTTGCCAGCCTTTATCGTTGGCTGCACCATCGTTCTTTCATTTCCAGCGTTTAACGCTGGAAATGAAAACATTTTCCACTGAATGTGTAGTTTAACGTGAGGTAGATTTTTGTGCACGTAAACTAAATGCATGTTGCCCACGCTTTTGCTTTTAGGCAAGCAGCAGGGATAATCAGCGTACAAAAGCTGAGAGTACACACAAGTTTATTCTGCATGTATACATATGGCAAAGATACTGCAAGTTTTGAAAATAATTTCGCATTTCGCGCTTTGTTCTGCTGACCGCTTGCTGGCAGATAACAGCTGCACAGAACCTACACTAATTACCTTCAATAACGTCCTTATATTAGAAATCGGGGAAACGGGACCACTCACAAACACACACAGCCTCCCTAGGTGTTAGCGCTTATTTGATTTGTCAGTTCACCGAAGGTTCAAAAGGACGTCCAGTGAAAAGCGAAGCGTGATAGCAAATGAAATAATGAACATGTACACGTGAACAGACATTCGATACAGCCGAGATCCTAACCACCTTAAACTACCAGAAAGTTCATCGCCTATTATTAATTAAAAGGTGACTGCAGGCAAGAGCTTGAACGTTCCTGCGACAACTTCACAACTAATAAAAATTTGTGTGTTACAAATCCATCATTTCTTGCGCGAATCCAGCGGCGAAGGGCAATGAAAAAAGGGTGTTAAGCTGACGCACTACAACGCGAGAAAAGAACAAAATAGCACACGCAAATGCTGACAACATCGCTGAGGGCGAGAACTTAACAACCTACTTCGAAGCGCACATAAAGCCCCCCACATCGGTATTCACCAACTAGCAAATTTAAAAAAACTTACGCGGTAATGTAGACAATAATAAACGCAGGCACACATTTCACTACGAACAACACGGAAAGTAACATGCGACGAAGGAGAAAAAACGACTACTGAAACGCGATACGAACCACAAAATCCGGCGGAAAGTTGCGAGTTGTCGGAACACATCGCGCTCATCTGCGGATCGCTCTTCAAAGTCAAACAGTCAGGTACGATGAAGAACAGGGCAGCTGCCTTCTCACTGTGGCATCGCCGTCGAATCTCGTATCCGTAGAATCGGGCATCCTGTCTCGGTATCCGACCTCCGTTTTTCCCGATGACTCTCGACTGAATTACTGAGGGGCGCGCGCCCGCCGATGCTGGGGAGCCCGAACGAGGGGAAAGTACCGCCACTGGACTGACGAAGAATAGCCGCCGGCCAGAAGGGTCCGAAACGCGTACGCATCTTCCGAGGCGCCGTTGTCTCCCGCCATCTCCCTCAACGCCCCCCCCCCCCCCTCGTTGTCACAGGCATTGAAAGCGAACCGTCGTGGGCGGAGCAGCCGTCAAGTGACAAGTGTTTTATGACCAGCGACCACCGCGCTGCCCCACTGCCGCGAGGAGAGGACAAATTCCGGAGCAAAACATGGCGCCGCGCTGCTTCTCCGGCCTCCCGATCACCGAGAACATTTATTCAAAGTGAACACGTCTGGTTGTGTGAAGCGTTGAAAGTGCAAACATAACTCATCGATCATTTAAAGATTCCGCGGGCGATACCGTAGTCTTGGACAGCACGTCGCTGTAGCGCGCACACAAAGAAGTTATAATCCTGTAATTCAACCAGTCGTGTAGCAAACACGAAATACACAGCGTGGTTGAAGTCACATGAAATGTTTTGATTGTTTGCCGCTAATAAAGCCGTGAGAATAATTTCGGTGCGTGTGCGGTGCGCAGAAGGCGCACCAGCGCAGAGCCCATTGCGAGGCAGTGACTTCTATTCTACTCCATTACTCGTCAAACGCGCTATGTACAGCTTCAATCAATGTAAAAGTAGGGTTTTTTGGTTGTTTTTATACAGTTGCTATGTATACCTGGCTGTATCACACAATTAACGTTAACTTTCAACAAGCATTGCAAAGTGAGATTTTCTTTGTGTTTCCTTTCTCATAGATGTACTTCCAACAGCGCGCAAACTCAGTTGAGAACTTGGTACTTATTTTACATTGCTCAACATCTGTAAAACGAATTTTGTCCAACTATTTAGCATATATTTTGTGCCATACTAATGCCAACCTAAAAATCAAGACCCTGTGTGCGCCATGTTTCCCTTTCTTATAGACTGGAATTTGCAGTTTTGTTTGTTGGCTGACAACGATGGACTGTTTTTGCCATCTTTATATAGTAAAAGCTCGTTAATTCCACACTTATTATTCGGAAAGTCGGATAATTAGGACGCGTTCTCTGTCCCTGCAAGCATGTTTATTGTTTAACGGCATCACACTCTCGTTAATTCGGCCATACCTGTCCGCCAACACGGTTAATTCGGACGAACCTCTTAGTAGGGTGGGGGGCGCTGCGACGAAACTTTTGCCCCCCCTAATGGGGAACCCTGCGCACGCCTATGGTGATAAGTAACCAGAAATCTTCTTGAGGGTGCGCTGGATGCGGACAAAGTGATTTTCATAATAGCGTGCATGCAGGTGGTGGCTCGATTCGGCTAACCTTCCCTCAGTGATGGTAAAAGGGGAAAAAAAAAACATTCTTGCCGATTAATCAGCATATGCTTGCCAGTGTTTAAGACATTGGAGCGACAACGTGAAGTCTGGACAATATTGTCCCGGCGCGTAGCATTGGCCGTCCAATATTGTTTAAACCAGTCAGATTGACTGGACAATATATCCGATCTACTGCATTACTTAACCAACATTGTTTACCAACGGATAAGCTGGCCCAATATTGCCATCCATACGGCCTGTTTCTGCCAATATCGTATTTACATCGGGAACCATGGGCCATTGTTGCCACCTCAAAGAATAGCACGACCAATATTGTATGTGGGCTGGCAAAGATGGACCATTATTGGAATCCTTGTAGGCTGGCTTGCCAACATTGGTTTTATAGTGGTTTGTATGGCCATCATTGGGCCATCGTTTGCCAACGTATAAACAATAGTTGGACCAATGTGCTGTGCTGCCTGGGTAGAAGCATAGATCAAAAGCTTGAATACATAAACTACAAATACACTAAACACAAAATTTACGCGTAGCAGGGGGGGGGGGGGGTGTTTCATCTTTTTAAATATTTTTTTAGGAGCGAAACTCCTTAGGCCCGCACCCCGCCGTTGAAGCTCCCTTCTCTTAAAGGGGTGGTGCCACAAATTTGTGGCTTGCGCGTTCTTTGCTGTAAGCGTTTACTATAGCTCCAGGAAGCATGATGCACGCACCAAGATTCATGTATTCTCGCTAAATAATTTAATATCGCTGTTTGATGTGGACAACTTTCGGTTTCGGTTTCTGGGCGCCGAGGTTGGGCAGTGACGTAGAAGTGTAGGAGGCGTGGTCACGTGACCACACAAGGCTGTGACGCACTTAGCCAGGAAGCTATCGAAACTCGGCGAGTGATGTAGCAACCGATGCTTTGCCGGTACTATAGTGAATTGGAATATATTTCTTGTTCACTACCAGCCCGTACGTACGTTGCGGAAGTGGCGGAGGTCAGGAGGTCACTCACGTTACTACAGCAGATCTGGTGTGACGTCACTACAACTTTCGTTGCCCATCCTACAGATCTACGTCAGAGTTGGCGCGCTAGCGATGGGTTCCGATCGGGAGAATGGGCATTTAGGTACACTTTGGAAGTGAATTAAAATATATTCTAAACGTTTGGCTGTGTCCGAGCCTTCGTGTGGAATGTCCTTGCATACAGGGAAACCCACAACAGGCTTGTTATAGCCTCGAAATTTAATGGCACCACCCCTTTAAGCATCGCGTTGGGTTGCGGTGGCCGGTGATTTAAGAGGAAATGTTTAGGCCTTGAGCGGTTTGGTTCTAGCGCACCAGAAATTCGAGGTTAAGCTCTGTGCACAACTGGTTATGATGGTCGTCTTCACTTTCACCCCCTACATCGTGCATTGTGAAATGACAACCATCATTCAAGCGCACTACAGGCGCTTTGTCGAAGGTAGTAGCAGATGCTCTTCCCACCCGGCGCCGGCGCAGAAAGACAATGAGCGCGCGCGGCGTTCCACCGGCGCCGCCGAAGCTCCCCGCTCCCACCTGTCTCCCTCTCCCCGCGCGCGCCGCACTCAATCGCTCAGTCGTTCCCGCCACCGAGCGCAGCAGACACTCTCCCCACCCAACCGCCTTCATGAAAGCCAGCAGCGAGATCAGGCGCATCTGTTTAGAACACGAAGTGAACGATTTATAGTCTGCAGCTGCCCCTTAGAAAACATTCCATACACAATCCTCTCTGGAAGTTGTCCAAGTGATGCGTAGGCGTTTTCGGCGTTGGTATTCAGCCCATTGGGTTGACACTCGACTTGTGAATGCGAGGTCGTAGGTTCGAAACCTATCGCCGCGAACATGTTTCGTTTATAATTTATTTCGCTTTGTACATTAATTTCCTAATAGGGATTTGTCCTACGTGCCGGGCGGACAGAAATGTGTCATAAAGGGCTCGAGCAAGTACCAAAAAGGAAACAGGGCGTCCATCTAAAAACTCACAAGGGTCCCCATTCGCCAAAGACTAATGGAAGGCGATAGCCATCTTCTCAGTGGATGCATTGATCGTTCCACGCCCCCCTCCGAGCGCTTCCTGCACCGAACGTGGTTTTACTGTTTCCACTGCCTCCCGAACCGGAGGCATTGCAAGCTCTCTTCACCACGTCTGGTTTTGCACGGCCTCCGTGATCGGCCCACCTTTGATCAAGCGACGACGTCATGTGATGACGTCACAAATTTCGGCGACGTGTGACGTCATTACGTGATGATTTTTTGCATCACTCGTGTTGACGCCGACGGCCAATTTTCGCATTTCATGAGGCATCTAAGGCTTTTCACTTCAAAAAAACTTGCGCTGTATGCAGCTCTCCGTAAAAACGATGCTGAGAAGCTTGGGTGTTTGGAGAAATGAAGTCGACGATATCTAAGGTGCAACACCTAATTAGTATTCAAGCCGTTATATATTGTACTTTATTTATTGTACTTCACGAGGAAAATGTCCGTTATGAATCATGGTGCCCATACGCACAATAATAACATTACGAGTGATGTGCGAGTGTGCATGCCTATGCACAGTATGCGACCTAGCAACGCAGTATAGTGCTTATCTATAGACAACCTAGGGGCCACCACACCGGACAAACATTCTGGGCCTAAGTGGAAGTCGTGTGTTGTGTCGATACTGTGGGCGGAAAAAGCAAAGAAAACGGCTGACTTCGCAGAAAATTTAGCTTGCTAAGGCGCTGTCTGTGTGACGTAATTAATACTCTTACGGCGCGATCCTCCGGCCGTTCTAAAAACAAACGGACGTTTTGGCCGCACGCTCACGCTTACGCCAGCGCGTTACCCAAGCCTCGACCAATCAGGAGTGGCACAAACGTACGTTCGTTTAGAGAACGGGTTTATTTCTACCGTAACCCTCAATGACTACAATTTTTGATACCTTACGTACCTTTTAAGGCGAAAGCGTTAAGTGTCTCAATACGCGAACCCTTGAGCGAAGAGCAGCAGGCGAACGAAGTGGTACAAGAACCCACGTGACACTAATAACGTCATCACTTCTTCACAATCTGTGACGTCATCGCTTGGCCAAAGGTGGGCCGATCCCGGCCGAATTGTAGTGCCACTGTATAACTTAATGTGCATAACCTAATGCATTACCAGAATGTGAAGCAGCTGCCTTTCGCCTTCAAGTGTTACAGCAAGTGTAACAAGCTGCGGAACTTTTTCATCGCATCGTAACATTTCGTACAGGCATTCGTACAACGTAGTGTACTGGACGCACAACCTGCACGAGATTCCTGGCCACGACACATTGGCGCGCTGCACTGTCAACTTGCCAGACATCGTAAGCCTCGCTTCTTAAATATTTTTGCTTCCGATATACTTGAGTGCACTCGAGCAATTATGAAATGGGTTCGAGTTGGAGTGGATTTACCACTGAAGCGCAACTTAAATTTAGTGAGGCCTAAGTGGATGTCATTCAAACTATTGTCGAGTCTTTGAAGTTTCATGACATTAGATGGGATATCGATATGTAATCGGAAGTCCTCCTTGAACCTGTGAGACTTAATTACATGAGAGGATAACAAACACCTGCAGACCTTAAATTAAGGGACACTAAAGTGAATAAATTAGTTTTAACTGATAAATTATATTATAAAACTCTAGTGGTGTTAATTCCACCATCATGTAGGTTTATTAATAGATGAAAGTTAGCAAAAGTCCCCCTTTTAAATTTTCCGCCGAAATCTCCGATGGTGACGTCACGGATTTCAGTTTTTTTTTAATTTCGTGTTTTGGTCACATTGGCTCAACGAAATTTCCTGAAACTTCGTATGTTAAGTCACTGTCTCCTTCAGAAGACAATGTACAGTGCCGTCCATTCTTAGGGTGAACACGGCTTAGCGTGGCTAAGCCGTGTTCACTTCATTTTTACCGATTAGGAACTACGCGTATATAGCGTAGCCAGAAATGTCTTTCGGGGGAGGGGGGGGGGGGGTAGGGGCGTTCAACCATACTTTATGCATGTTCGTGTGTGTTGGTGCGCAAAACTGAACAAAATTCGGGGGAGGGTTGAGCACTCCTCCCCCTCTGGCTACGCCATTATTGGTAGACGCCGTCAAAATCTGTGACGTAATGCCGACTGGTGCGGGAACTTCAAGGTGGCGTCCATTAATTTCTTTTTGCGCGTTTTCTCGCTTACCAAGCGTCTCATTCTTGCTGCAAGAGTGGCGTTCTTGGCATCGTGAAACAGTAATCCACTGGGACGAAAAAAAAATTTTTTTTTTCTTTAGTGACCCCTTAAAAGTGGTCATGAAGCACCCCTTGGGCTTGTTGAAAAAACACATCCTGCGGAAAGCTGACACGGCTATGAACTGCTCTGCAAAATATTACAGTCGTGCGCGCCGCGTAAAGGCCACAAGCGGAGCGCGTAGTTGCCGTTTCCTCAGGCGCCCTCTTTTCAAACAGAGGCCGGTTCTCACTTTCGTCGGTGGGCGGGGCGTCTGCACGTTGACGTCGCGGATCTGCCAGTTTACGTCGCAAGAGATATAGCATGCTTACTGGCCGATAGTCGGATGAGATGCGCTTCTTGCCACGGGGTGCCGCCACTTGCCCGCGCCGCACTCCTCAGTCTGCTAAATTTACACGGTAGCCGCACTCGCGCACGCGAATCACAGCGGGAGAGCGATCGCGTTTCATGACGCGCACGCTGACGTAACTTCTTACCCCCGTGCCATCCCTCCCTGTCTAGCTTCCAGTGCGCTCGTCGGCACGAGAAAAGAGAGAAAGCGCTGAGAGCGTGCGCCAAACCCCCGTAACTCCGCTCATTCTTGACGGATTCGAGAAAATTTTGCGGCAATCGATTCGAGAGGCAGTAAACTCCGATACTGAGGTCATTAGATCATTACTTGAAAAAGTGGTTCATGACCCCTTTAAAGATGTGAAGCTCGAAATAAAACAGTACACTCTGCATTTACATATTGATTGTTCCGTTAAAACGCTTATTTAAAAGACAATGACATCGCAACGCCCGACTCTACAGACACAGATGCGCCCAGCATTAGTGCAGCTGGTGGCGCCATCTTGTGACACTATCGACAGCTAGAGCACAAAGAACTAATTACAAAGGCCATGTCCCACCTATGACCTGACACAGCAAAGATGTTCCCTGTGACAGTAGCATAATGCATCATTTTTCTATTTGAAGGAACAATGAGACGACCAAAAAATGCTTTTGTAGCACACTGTTCCAACAGTAAAGCGCCACAAGATGGCCCTACTAATGCTACTGCTGTCACCTAGCTGCATTTGCTTCAAGTGAGCAAAAATTCAAGTGAGAAATTCAAGTGAGCAATGTATTCATCGTGGTCACAGCTAGCACAGGACTTGGTTAATTAGAGAAATATGGCAGATCTAGGCCTTTGTCCTGCAGTGATTGCAGTCAGGTTGACAATGACAGCTGATAAATGCATTCACGAATGAAGGGGCCCACACTGCATCCGCACGTTGCCAGTCACTAGGAAGGGGTGAATGGGTCAAGTCAAGTGGATGTCACAAGAATGAGCTGCCCATTATAGACCTGAGACATACCCCATTTTCTCGCATATAACCCGCCCCTGCATAAACCCGCGCGGGTTATATGCAAGAAAGTACGGTATTTCAAGTAAGTAATGGGCTGTTGGTAGTTTGCACCAACTAGCCCAACTCTCATTTCTAATATTACAACTGCCCATACAGCTGAACCTTCAGACGGACCTCAAGAAGACTACGCCAGCATTGCATGATCAAGCCATTGTGACAGTGTCGCTGAGGGCACTTAAATTCCAACTGCTCGTCACGACGGGCCCCAACAAGCTCAGCAGCGCCGAGCCGAACAAGACGGAGGTGCTCCCTTACACCGCTGTCAGTACACCAGCAATAATTGCTTATTAGCGATAGTGATAAGAGTGATACGCGATAGCAATATTTGTGGAAAGCAACAGTGCTGGGATTTGCAAAATTTCACACAAGTGTGCATGCCTCTGCACATCTCAGTGGACTAGCGTGACTTGTGGACATCGCATCAAACGAGTTAACTAGGAACTGTAGTGGGAGCAGGAATCCATTTATCGGTCTGCCATATGCCAGCAGTTACTGCCGCAACACATTCCAGCTTGAACAACTATTCCAAGCATGTAATTCCTTACAAATGCTTCATCATGAAGCCGTGTCTTTGCCTTGGTGAATACAAGTTGCCCATTCAAATGTTTGGCTCAAGTGGCACGTTGTTCAACCACCAGGAGTTGATCACTTCAAATATCTATCTTGCTGTGAACCAACAGAGTTGTTTCAATTTCTTGCTGAAAGCATGCATTCGACCACGTTTTGTTGGACAAGTGTTTGCGGGGGAAAGGCTGCTGAAGGAATATCCCATTTGACGAAAAAACGGGCGCACCAGACTGACTCCAGACGTTCGCGCATGTATACGGTAAATCCTGTTTACTCCGCTTTTGACACGTCACGTCAAAGAAAGAAATGTGTCACAATTAATCACCGTGCTCTAAACAACATTAAACAAAGCATCACTGCGCAGCCTGATCTTGCTATTGCACCTTTACATAGCCTCAAAGATTGTAGTGCGCATCACCAGAACTCGGGGGGGTCATGTGTACTTTACAAATGTCAAGGTTGAGTGGCACACAAAGATTTGTCTTGGAGGCTGTACACGCCTTTCAGTCGTTCCTTTATGCCTATTTTGAGTGGCAAAAGTACTCTATGCTATCTTCCAGTCCACCCTGTCAAGCACCAGTGCGAGTTTTCCGAAAACCTCGATAAATATTTAAAAAAATATAAAAGGGAATAGTTTAAGCTAAGGGTTGTATGTGATAGAGTGGACATTAATGTATGTCATAAATTAAAATTGGAGTCATAATTAGTCGGAACTGGCACAAGCAGCAATTAGTATAAACCACGGTGTACGAATTATTCTTACATCGTGGTATAAACGCTTCTGCAAACTCGTACAAAACTGGTGGTGGTGGTTCAGGTGAAAAGTTATATGGAAAACCTCAGATGCCTTATCGAACTAGAAAAGTGACAGTCTACGTTGGCGTCAACACGAACGACGCAAAAAGTAATGTGATCGGAGATTACGGCTTGACGGCATCAACACATGAAATTATTGCATGGTCAAAGGTGTGCCAATCCTGCAGGCAGTACACTGTTAGGTGAAGAAATCTCCTGGTGGGGGGAAAGGATGGATACATCGACTGAGAAGAAAAAGATGGCTTACAGTTAAATTTAAGTTTACCAACACTGCGCGAGTGCCACACTCAGACCCCTATGTCCCACATTAGAGTCGCTTTACAGCAGACTCTCGTTAAACAGAACCTGAAGGGACCAGGAAAATATGTTCCATTAAGCAGAGTTCCATTTACTGAGAGATGAACAGGGGTGCAGAATTCAAGCATAAAACCAATCGTATCTGAGGCAGTTGTTCCATTAAAGCAGCAATTCCGATTAAGGATTTACATTGACTGAGAGCCTACCATACTTTCTTTTTTGATAGCTGTAATGTGATACGAGTGATTTGATAGCTACAGCAAATACGCTTTCGTCAGTACAGTAATGTGTCTATCTGACCATCTCCTTTGACACCAGGTATGCCGAGAGACCGTCCCGAACCAGAGTCAGTGGCACTGGTCGATGAGTAAAGAGGACGGCTGCGTCCACGGCACGTACCAAGATCGGTGGATGGCTTCGCTTCATGAAGCAAGTGATATTTACTTTGTAAGCAGCTTTCTTTTTCCTTTCTAAAGTAAAAATACTGGAGTACACTTCCTCAATGTAAAGTACACAAGACAAGGAAGACACACAGGTTTTTAAGAAAACGAAAAAAAAATTTCTGTGTTGTAAAACTGTTCTCTCACTTCACTACACTGGTGGAAATGCGGCGTGGCTCTGCCATTGCCACACTATTCGAACAATTTTTTTTTTTAAATGAAGGCTACAATGCGCGCTCTATGAACCAAACATATGAAGTATGTTTGTTCAGAGTACCAAAAAAAAGATAACGGAAATCTCTTAGTCTTTAGGAGACAGCAGTCTATATTTAATTGAAATGCCAGAACAAATCCAGAATCAAGCAAGCAGTTTCATATCGAACAGTTACAGCTATCAGTCTAGCATCACAGACAAATCAAGCTTAAGCTTTCACTGCAACCCTTGAGCATTCACCCCGATATTGCCTTGTTGACACTGTTTGACACATTCATTCGTCTCGAACAACACAAGCTTGCTCGAAACGACCCTATTCCACGTTGCACAGGCTTTATATAATTATTTCAGCTATCCTGCATTTACAGATCGACATGTGCGTTTCACTACTCCATGTTCCCACATGCTGTCCTATCTTTGAATTCCCTCTTGCATAGCATCCGGCTAAAAAAATGCGACACATTCTGTTATCGCACGATGTTTTGCATGTCACTTGCAGTTTTTCTTCCTCACTACGTCATCGTTCTGTACTGTTTTGTCGATATCCCCCTGCCAAACTTAAATATCGGTTAACACTGCAATATTGTTTGATTACACGAATTAGTCGAAAATTCCTAATGCGATTATTTCCCTATTACATGTTTTATCTTTGCCAGTGTTGCATTTTTTATACTAATGCTGCATGAACTAATTAATTATTCTATACTAGGCTACAACCTAACAAAAAAATGTCAGATCCGTCCACTGCCATTGCTGTCCCTCCAACAGCGAATTTGCCTAAATGCTCCATCCAATAATGCTTACCGACTTTTGTGATGTCAAGCATTTGTCGAGAGTTCCAGGTAGTTGATTTTCCCATAGAGACACATGCTTGTGTCACCAATTTTGACTGGAGACTTGAATGCCCAGGTAAATTTCGTCAGGGATGCCGACATCCCTGTTCGGCGAACTGTAACATAATAGCAACGGACCTTTAAAGGGACTGTCTACCGTCCTTCATCGCTTTTCTGTTTTGTATCGCAATAGGAAGAGTATGTCTGAAGTGTCCAACCTTGCAGAGGTTTTTCTGGAAAGTGAGTAGAAATTTATATAACAGAATTTTTTTTATCTGCATTAGGTCCTCTTCCATTGGTGTGAGGACACCCACAACGCTGGTTGGTGGACACGACGATTGTAGTGCCAGTGAAAGTCGAAAACTCGAACCACTTGTAGTCTACAGGTTTCGTTTAATAAAACGAATACTGTAGTGGTCGTTTAAAGCATGCAAACTGTCAAATAAAGTATTATTACCACAGTCTCTCCAGCTTTGGTTAGTCAGCCTGAAAAACCACCGCAGTCGAGCGGAAAACTTGGTCTGTTCCAGTAACACTAGTACGCCGGCACGTTCTGGTTCCACTCATGCCAAATGTGCAACTAAAACGAACATGAGACGTGCTTTACAGCACAACGGAAGGTCCCTGCAGTTTTTCAGTTATGTTGAGGTGTTTTGCGTTGCATATGCGACATGGCAGCCAACACGGACGCCTTGGTGAAGCAGAACCTGAAGGCAAAATCTTCTTCAATGTAGAACCTCGGTGAATACTGTGCTATGCACTTTACGCACAAGAACTCACGGGCGTGGTTAGAAAATTCCCTGAAGTCAGTCGCGCTGCTCTACACCAGAGACATCTTTTTTTTCTTATGAGCGGTGCCAGATGCTGTGCTCGCGTTTCTCCACCGTAGGCAAGCAGACAAACGCTTCACCGGCAGTGCCACCGGGCGCCTCTTTGAATGTACGAGAAAAAAGGCAAAAATTACTCTGATGCAAAAGAAAGCTGCCAAAAGTGCATAAAACACAACTGTAAGTTATACATATTTGTTTGCAACAAAATAAGTCTACCAGCGAGAGTTTTTGCTCCTACCACTAGACTGATCCACATCGCTGTTGGGTGACGCTAGCGGTCATACTTTCACGACTAATTTTTTATTGGACAAAAGCATGCTCACTACCGCCGATGTGACGAACAATCTTCTCGATTCCACCACAACCAAAAAAATTTTTCCGAGTGGTAGACAGTCCCTTTAACTTTTAATACGCACAGTATTTACCTCGCCCAAGAAAAGGTACCAATGGCTCGAGCAAAAGCCAGCTAGCACAACAGTCTTTCACAGGTCAAGGGCAGGCGCACCGTGGCTCTGTGGGCAAAGATCACATTTTTTGTTAGGTTGTAACCGAGTATAGCATTTCAGTTGTCATTATTATGTGAATACTGCTGTTGTTCATGTATAACGTATGTTCAATGTATAGTGTTCTGGTTCCACTCATGCCAAATATGCAACTAAAACAATATGAGACTTGCTTCACAGCACAACAGAAGGTCCCTGCAGTTTTTCAGTTATGTTGAGTAGTTCAAATATTCGAATGAATATTACAGTATTCGAATTCGCTTCAAAACTAACTTAAATTATTATAAATTTTGAAGTATTCAAAATGACCGAATAGACATATATAAACCGCATACATGACCACATACAACCCCCTGTACAGGCGGTTTCACTGCAGTAGAGAGGTGCGATACCGTGAATACACCTATCCAAGGGTAATCGATGCCCCACTTCAAGGTTAAATGAACATATTGTTACGCGTAGAGTTACGGTATTTACAATATATATTCACAATACGTAAGGGGTGTAGCGTTGACGCACTATATCAAGTGCAACACCATCGATCAACGCCTGATACACTTCAACTTCGTCTTCGGCTAGTAGTGTCCTCTAGTTCACAGTGGCACAAACACCTATGTGACATAAACTCCCGGCGGCAGAAGCACCGTCTCGGTGCATCGGATCGGTGTTCGTGACGTAGGGCTTTAGGCGGGAAACATGCACAGTCTCAGTAGCTGGTGAGGGGGACAAGGCTTGCGGTTCAGTGGCGAGATCTCGTATGTGACTTCGGTTACTTGGCGAAGAACTCGGTAAGGCCCAACGTAGCGCGGCAGCAGTTTTTCACTCAGGCCAACGCGACGTGAAGGCAGCCAGAGCAAGACCAGGGAGCCAGGGCTGAAACGCACGTCCCGGTGGTGGCTGTCGTACAGGCGCTTTTGGTCGGCCTGAGACGCCACGAGTCGATCACGGGCAACGCGACGTGCCGTCGCCGCGCGAACGATGGCGTCGTGAGCGTAGAATGTGGTTGAGTTTGCCTCTGAAGGAAGTAGTGAGTCGAGAGGCAAGAGCGGGTCGCGGCCATACAGCAGATAAAACGGAGAATAGCCAGTAACGTCGTGACGCGACGAATTATAGGCAAACGTCACGAACGGTAAGGTGCAGTCCCAATCTCGGTGATCCTCAGACACGTACATGGATAACATGTCCGTGAGTGTACGGTTCAAGCGCTCAGTAAGTCCGTTTGTCTGAGGATGGTAAGCGGTGCTGAACTTGTGGGACGTTGCACAAGAGCGGAGAAGGTCGTCGACAACTTGCGAAAGGAAACAGCGACCTCGATCAGTCAGCAGCTGACGAGGAGCACCATGGTGTAAGATGACTTGATGGAGGAGGAAGTCAGCGACATCAGTTGCACAGCTGGTAGGGAGGGCTCGCGTGATGGCATAACGTGTGGCATAATCTGTCGCTACGGCCACCCATTTGTTACCCGCGGACGACGTCGGGAAAGGGCCAAGGAGGTCCAGGCCGACACGGAAGAATGGTTTCGCTGGGGACAGCTATAGGCTGAAGGTACCCAGCGGGTGGGAGAGGAGGCTTTTTGCGCCGTTGGCAGAGCTCGCAGGAGGCGACGTAGCGGCGAACAGAGCGGTATAGGCCAGGCCAGAAGAAACGCCTGCGCACGCGATCGTAGGTTCGGTAAACACCCAAATGTCCAGCGGTGGGAGCATCGTGCAATTGCGAGAGGATAGATGGTCGCAGATGCTGAGGAACAACGAGAAGCAGTTCAGAACCGTGTGGTGTCATATTGCGTCGATATAGGGTACCGTCGTGCAGAACAAACATACGGAGGAGGCCGTTCCGTTGTTCTGAGGTGAGGCGTTCTATAAGAGATCGCAAATACGGGTCACGACGCTGCTCGTCGGCGATGTGAAGGAAGTCGCTGAGCGACAAAACGCAGGCATCCGACTCAGTTTCGGCGGTGTCAGGTGGGTCGATGGGATAACGGGAGAGGCAGTCGGCGTCCTTGTGTAGCCGTCCAGATTTGTACGACACAGAAAATGTGAATTCTTGGAGGCGTAAAGCCCAGCGACCGAGGCGTCCCGTAGGGTCTTTGAGTGAGGAGAGCCAACATAAGGCATGATGGTCTGTGACCACGGTGAAATGTCGTCCGAACAAGTATGGGCGAAACTTGGCAATGGCCCAAACAAGGGCGAGGCATTCACGTTCTGTGATCGAGTAATTGCGCTCTGAGGGTGATAAAAGGCGGCTAGCGTAAGCGATTACACGATTCATCTCCCGCTGTCGTTGGGACAAAATAGCGCCAATGCCATGGCCACTTGCATCCGTACGAACTTCAGTGTAAGCACGAACTTCAGTGTAAGCAGACGGATCAAAATGACCCAGAACGGGCGGATTTACAAGGCGACTCGTAAGCGTTGAAAATGCCTGAGCTTGCTCTGGTCCCCAACTGAATGGGCTGTCCTTTTTGAGAAGATTGGTGAGAGGACGAGCGATGTCGGCGAAGTTCGCAATAAATCGTCTGAAGTAGGAACACAGCCCCAGGAAACTTCGGACATCAGCAGAGGTACGAGGAGGTGGAAACTCTCGGACTGCGCGTACTTTGTCGGGATCAGGTTGTATGCCAGTAGCGTCCACCAGGTGACCGAGGACTCGTAATTGACGACGGCCGAAATGACATTTCGCAGAATTGAGCTGCAGGCCTGCTCGACGGAAGACGTCAAGGATGGCCGAGAGCCGGTGGAGATGGCTGTCAAACGTCGATGAAAAAACAATAACGTCATCAAGGTAACACAGGCATGTGGACCATTTAAAACCACGTAGAAGAGAGTCCATCATGCGTTCGAATGTGGCTGGAGCATTACAGAGTCCAAAAGGCATCACTTTGAATTGGTAGAGACCATCTGGGGTGACGAAGGCCGTCTTCTCGCGATCTCTGTCATCGACTGCGATTTGCCAGTAGCCAGAACGTAAATCGATCGAGGAGAAATAACTGGCACCATGTAAGCAGTCCAGGGCGTCATCGATACGCGGAAGCGGGTAAACGTCCTTTTTCGTGATCTTGTTCAGATGACGATAATCTATGCAGAACCTCCAAGTATTGTCCTTCTTTTTTACTAAAACGACAGGGGATGCCCACGGACTGGAGGAAGGCTCAATAATGTCCTTAGAGAGCATTTTCTCGACCTCTGTTTGTATGACGTGACGTTCTGCCGCCGACACACGATAGGGACGCCTATGGATGGGCGGAGCGTCACCAGTGTGGATCGAATGGGTGACGATGTCGGTCCGACCCAGAGGGCGATTGTCGAAATCAAATATGTCTTCGTAGGACATCAAAACGCGGCGGAGGGCGTCAGCGTATGAAGGTCGTAGGTCAGGAGCTATCATTCTGGCGAATTTGTCGTTAGATGGCATCGTCGGAGCCGAAAGTTGAGCGAACTCAGATGGTCGTTCATAGCTGAGAGCAGACACGCTGGACTCTTCCAAAGGGGACAACACAGCGAGAGACACACCCTCAGGGAGAGCTTGTGGAGACGAGCCAAAGTTCAGGAGAGGAAGCCACGCATGGTTGTTGGTGAGCGTAATGATGGAGCTAGGGAGAGCTATTTGGCGCTCCAGCAGGACGTCGTGAAGTGGGGACACGACATAATTACCATCCCGAAGTGGTGGGCAAGGCGACATGAGCACATAAGTCGCAGCATCAGGTTGCAGCCGAACAAATTCAGTGCAGCGAAGTCGGGAGTGGATATCTGCGGTGGTGTCGGCACAAAACTGGGGTAGCTCAAGCTTCAGAATACCGGTTGAGCAGTCAATTAGCGCAGAGTGAACAGTCAAAAAGTCCATGCCGAGAATCACCTCATGAGGGCATTCCGCAAGTACAGTGAACAGAACTAACGTTGAACGGTCAGCGATGGTAATACGGGCTGTACACATTCCCATTACGGCTGTCGTGCTGCCGTTGGCTACGCGTAGGAAAGGCGACTCGGCGGGCGTTAGCACTTTTCGAAGACGCCTACGAAGGTCGGAGCGCATGACCGACACCTGAGCTCCAGTGTCGATGAGGGCTTTAACGGGCACATGGTCAACAAAAACTTCAACTAGGTTTCGTTTAGGAGCAAGGGTCAACAGAGGTTTTGCAGTCAAGGTCGTCAACGCAGCCTCACCTCCAGGGGCTGCATTGGTTAGTTTCCCGAGAAGCGGCCTGAGTAGGATGGGGACGGGGGACGCCGAGATGTAGGCGAACGGGACTGACGGCGCCGAGGTGAGGGCGAGCGGCTATTGGTGAATGGAGGAGCAGCAGGGCCAGCATTGGACGGTTCGACTTGAGGTGACAGAGGACGAGAGGCGTGTTGGTAGCGGCGGTCAGCATATGGTCGAGGCGATGAATTCCAGCGGTCACGGCAGTGGCGAGAGATATGGCCGATCCGGGAGCACACGAAGCAGATTGGTCTGTCGTCTGGTGTTCGCCACTCAGATGGGTTTCGGTACCGATTCGCGAAATACTGTCGAGGTGCAGCAGAGGCAATGATCGGAGCGGTAGAGGTGGGACGGGGGCTAACGGCGGAGGGCATGTCCATATTCGCAATTTCCTGGCGAACAACAGCTTGAATGAGCGAGATTGTTAGATGGTCATGCGTAGAGGGAGGACCACGAGAACTCGGAGCCATAGCCTCAAGTTCGCGACGTATGGCTTGCGTCAAATTTGGTGATGCTGGTTGAAGCAACGGCGCGGGTTCGTTGCAGGATGAGGTCGGAGCCGTATTTGGAAGCCGGTCGAAACGTTGCACGATGCGCTTGCCTTTTGCTTGTTCAAAGTGGCGGCACTCTTTAATGAGGGAATCAACTGTTGTGCAGCTCCTACAAAGCAAGAAGTTGAATGCATCGTCGGCGATGCCCTTCATAATGTGTCCGACCTTATCTGCCTCCGGCATGTTGCTGTCCGTTTTTCGGCAAAGTGCCAGAACGTCCTGAATGTAGGAGATGTACGATTCAGTGGACGTCTGGGCACGGGAGGCTAGCTCCTTCTGGGCTTCTACTTGGCGTCCGATTGGTCTTCCGAAGAGATCACGTAGCCTCTCTTTGCAGATGTCCCAACTTGTCAGCTCGGTTTCGTGCGTCTCAAACCATGCCTTTGCGGTTTCCCCCAGGTAGAATATCACGTTCGCCAGCATAAGGGTTGGATCCCACCTGTAACTGTTGGCGACGCGCTGGTACATCGCCAGCCACTCTTCGACGTCGACCTTGCCAGTACCGGTGAAGATTCCCGGATCACGAAGCGGATTCATGACGTATTGCACGGGTGTCGGGTTGGCCGGGACACTGTCGGTAGCCATAGCAGCGGAACCGATGTGACGTCCGCTGCGGAGATCCAGGTCCGACTTTCGTAGAGACTACCCCGCACTTCCACCAAAATGTTACGCGTAGAGTTACGGTATTTACAATATATATTCACAATACGTAAGGGGTGTAGCGTTGACGCACTATATCAAGTGCAACACCATCGATCAACGCCTGATACACTTCAACTTCGTCTTCGGCTAGTAGTGTCCTCTAGTTCACAGTGGCACAAACACCTATGTGACAATATTAGCCTCACATCGATTCATCATTTTTTAAGATTGAAAGCCGGCGTGTATGCTCAATGTAGAACAAACTTTAAAACATAACATATTTTACAGTTTATCGCTTGCATTCTACGGCAAGTCAAATCCTGCTAATACTCAAAGCTGCTTCCACTTCCCTTTGAGCATTTGCACATGCCTTGCTATTTTAAATTCAAAAATTTTTAAAAATATTGTGCAGGTTAGTTGGGTCCTGACAAATACGCTCATTTTTCTTTATATGCGATATATATTATTCAAATTTGAAATTATCTGACCAAATCACTATTCACTTCGGACCTAAAATTTACCATTCGCACAAGCTTAATAATGAACGCTCGCCATATATTGCCCCTCTTCCACAATGCCTCATCCGAGGCCTGCTGGGAATCCAAAAATTAAAAAAAAATATGTAATAGAATGCAATGCTGCAGTAAAACCGAACTCTACAATATAAACGGTTGCACTCACTGTATTTCTGTATAATGAAACGTTATTTGCAGTCACCATACGGTGGAAATGACTACTACTTTTCAGTTAATGGCAGTAATTAAAAAATCAGTTTTGCTCTTTGCAATGGCACTGTCTTGGTCAGTGCAACGCCAATTGTAACGCACTAAACTAGCCCGGCAGTGCACACTTTTCAAAGCGACCACTGCGCCAGATATTCGCACGACCGACAACGCTTTGAAATTTTTATTTTTTAACTGTTTTTATTTTGCAGGCAAACTTCACGACAGGTGTGGCTATTTTCGACATAGCCTATGACGACTATGAGGGCATTTGCAATCAAAAGTACCCCCTGACGACCATGATTGTGCGAGGCCTGAACATTTCGCACATAATGCATTAAGTGCTCGGAAACTGTAGCATGCATAATATTAAAATATCTGTTCCATAATGAAAAAACAAAGAAAGAACTGTCCCACATGAAACAATGATTGACACATAACTTCTTTTTCTTTTAACATTTAGTTGTTTTTGCCTTTATTATTAAGAGCTAAAAAATTAAAGAAATGTACTTTGCATTAAGAGCTCAGAAAATGTAACACATTTAATACTAAAAAGGTCCATTTCGGAATAAAAATAAACAAGAACTGTCACGCATAAAATGATCACTGACGCACAACTTTTTTTTTATTTTGAACATCGTGGTTGTTTGCGGCTTTAATGTAGGGTGAAAAAGCTATAGACAACTATTTTGAGATACAATTTAAATGCGCACGAAGAACTGTCACGCATAAAACGTTCATTGTCACACGATTTTGGTCTGTACATCATGATCATACGAAGCCTGGGCATTGCATATAACATATGTGAAAATTCTGGCTTATTAAAATGAATATGTCCGTTTTTGAATAGAATTAATTAAACATGAACTATCACGCATGAAACACTTGAAGCCACACTGCTTTCGTTGGATCACGATTGTTCGGAAGCTGAATATCTTGAGTATTGTGCATCAAGTGCCCAAAATTGTAGCACATATCAAGTATGTCGCAGATGTCCGTTTTGGAATAAAATTAAAAGAAATGAATGACTGTCACAGGTGAAAAAATGCATCGCCAGACTTTTTGTTCGTAGTACATCACTATCGTCCAAAGCCTGAACATTTGGCATATCATGCACTGTGGCCCAAACCTTGTTGCACATTTATTAAGCGAAATGTCTTTTCTGGAATGGAATCACCACAACGCGGAACTGCAACACATAAAATGCTCACACTTTTTTTAACATCACGATTGTTCAGGACTTCAACAACATTTCACACATTGCGCGTTAAATTGTAGCGCGCTTTATCAAGTAACAAAAGACGCTAGCCTCAAAATGAAATTAAACAAACACAAAACACAGTAAAGTGTAATAAAATGTTCATTGCCACAAAAACTTTTTGTACATACACATAAAATAAAAATATGTTCAGGACTTGAACAACATTTCACACATTGCGCGTTAAATTGTAGTGCGCTTCATCGAGTAACACAAGAGACGCTAGCCTCAAAATGAAATTAAACGCAAAACACAGTCTATTATAATAAAACGTTCATTGCCACACACAAAATTTTTTTTTTGTACATGCACATATAAAATAAAAATACTGTCCGAGTATTCTTTTAAGAAATGCAGAGAAGAGCTTCTCTTCTAGCTCCCTTTCCAGGTACGCTTCTGCAGAGGAACCTGAAATTAAACAATAATCGCGACAATCTTAGATGACAAAGCTTTCATATAAATTAAAGGCGCACTGACGCGAAACAGGATGAATTGATGGGAATTGATGATGAGACCGATGAATTATCCTCAGAGAACTCCAACGGCGGTGGTTTTAAAATTCAAGTTTAACAATTAAAAGAAAAAGTTTCAGTCAAAGTCTCATTTTTGAATTTCGGGCCAAAGGTAAGCATCCGAACGTCAAGGTGACAATATTTTAGGGTATCTTATTCATATTTTTGACACACTGCATCAATAAAGTTTCCCAAAACTCACTATTTTGAGTCTCTGGCTGCATTAGAACGCCATTTTTGCTGAAAAAGAAACATGCAGGCTCTCACAGTCAAAGCCTATGACATTGCAGAAAACTGGCACAGGAACCTCAGGGGCCAATGTTTGGTATTTTGTTTTTGCGCATTTCCCACCTTGCCAAGCATCTTGTCACAGCAATCGATATCAAGAACGGGTAAATTCGCAAATACAAGATAGATTGTTGCTCTCTTAAGTGTCCATTTGATGCAGGTTCCATGCACTGTGAGAAGCAACATTTAAAGGCCAACTGCGACAAAATTTCGCACACCTCAAAAAGCCGATTTACAGGCAATCTAGCTGGACATAATGCAACTTGCCAAATGTCGCCTTTGAAATGCTTCGTTACCCCAGAAAAAAACTTGCCAAAAACATTATTTTTGATAATGAAACTAGAAAAAATGACGCCATTACAGCTGACCAGAAGTGAAGCAGATCCCAGCTCAACTGACTGACGCAGGTGAATCGTCTCCTTTGCGCTTCAAAGTACATGCTTTGCGGCCACGCCCCATAGGTGTCTTTTTTTATAAAGATGTTAACAAAAAAAATCTATGTAAACGTCCACCTTCAAGGAAACGGGCACATAAAAGTTCCTGTGAATGTTAAAGTGTTTCTCAAAGTAATGACTGCCTGCTCGCACCTATCGTCTCGTCCTGCTGTCTTGGAGGACCCGCTAACTGTGTCAGGTGTACCGAGAATGACTACATTTTTGTTGAACTTTGCTGCTACGACTATTTGCAACTAGATGGAGAGCTGATCGGCCTTTTGGAGCTTTGATTACTCATGCGTAGATGGTGCAGTGAAGTTTAGCGCTTCACAGCATGTCATCGTTTTACTGGTTTTACGCTACACTAAATCTCTATTGAATAGCATTACGCTATATTATTTTTACGACGAAGCATTACGCTATATGAATAGCATTACGCTATGAATAGCATTACGCATGCAGGACATGCTAACACAAGTGTTTTACGCTATACTAAAACTAGTACGAATACCTCTTGTCGCCGGTACTTCTCAGAACGCTGGTAAGGTCTTCCTGCTATTGGGTTTGCAGTGGCTAAATATTGAAGGCACTGCGTCAGGATTCAACATTCTTTTCATTTTTAATAGTATTTGGGCGAAGAGACACTGATTGTACATAAAGTCATCATCTTTGAAGTGAGCCGCGCAAAGCACCGCACTCTTCGATAGCTCCCAATCCTTTCGCCTTACTGCGGTAACCCGCAACTTTCAGAGCTTTTGCTTTTCTGAGAAGCGTGAAAACTGGCCCGGTCATGACACACATGTCCCAGCGGCCTACGGCCGTGCATTTCATTGACATCGTACTACAACAGTCAAAACCCTTTCTGAATCAGCCACTTGCAGAGGGGCGTCGTGCAGAAAAGGAAGGGATGCGGCTGCAGGATGTTCTGCTCACAAGAAGCGGCGGGCTGGAATTTACATCATTTCTGTTTGTCCGATTTGCCCAAGCACACCGCATCGTGTGCTAGCCGACAATTAGAACGCCGATTATAAATAAAATACGCGACTGCAATATTTTTCATTATCATTACTTACCCAACATATACCACGCATTCCGAGCCAATTCTGTCCAAGCCAAATTTCGTTGCAGTTGGCCTTTCAAGCAAAGCATTTTGAAGGCAGCTTGTAGCCTCTGTGAACCTAGTTGAGGCTAAATTACCTCTAAAATGTGGTTATAAAACTTTTCAACGTCATCTAGCCTTACTTGTAGAGCTTCCAAATCCTAGCCGATGGTGCAGCAAATGCCATGGAAACACTCCTCTGGCCAACATCTCACTTTTCGTCTAATGAAGCAGTTTTCTCTTTCGCTCTTCTTAGAAAAGTGCACAAGTACAAGAACAGGCTAAAGCTTGTGAATGACATAATTCTCTTCTACCACAGACAGTTATGCAGCTAGAGTAATGGTTACAGCTGCCACACATTCAAGTACCACTGTGCCTTTTCCTTACTGACCACCTATTTGCACATTTTGCTTACAAAAATTTTTTTTCGACCCTAATTCAATGCTATAACACACCAATCCAAACAATAGCAGTCAGTGAACAAAAGAATTGAATTCTGAAGTTTATGTGCCAATACTACAATATGATTATGAACAAAAAAAAAAAGGGACTGGATAAAGGGCTCCTTTCTTTGTTACACACAACCTGACAAACACAGTAGACAATGAAGCCACAGAAGGCACGGGGGACATTATTTGTAGTTTTGAACTGTAGTCTAGTAATTCTGACGAACGAAAAAAAATTAAGTGGAGGAAAAAACAATTTGCCGTCGGTAGAGACTAAACCTAAAACCTTCGGTAAACCAGTCCGATGCTTTACCAATAGAGCTATGACTAGGGTTGTTCCGTCGTCCACACAGTTTCATAACAGTACACTAAAGGGAAATCTGGCGCTAGTGTCTATTGGAGCTGTAACGCATGGCGCTTCAGCCAGCATGGGAATGATGTATGCAGATTTACCTAAGCTTCGTTCTTTCAACTACGTGCAGCCTGCAGCTGCTTTGTTGCAAGATGAAGTCCGGCAACAGTTCAGCACTCCCACCTCACCACCGTGACACTGTTAGACTAACCAATTGAAATCGGCTCACGAAGTTCAAGACGAGCCATTCTTTTATCCGAAACAAAAGCCAAAACGCAACAACAAACAAAGCCACAAGTGCATTCAAAGCCGCAAGCACGAAGACTACTGCAAATACATGTACTATCCATTTCTATGGTGACTGAACAATCACAGCGCCACAGTTACCTCTAGTAAATGTTGCAGGAAACTATGCCCTCGTCCACTTTATTTCGTATTTCTGTCCATGTAATCCTGGGAGTGTTCGCCATCACCACTTGCAGGCACAACATTCTAAAAGACTACAGATTAATTTTCACGAGCTTAGTGTTTCCAGTAACCTGGATTTAAATTCAGTATACTACTCTTGAATTTCAAAACCATTCAGATGTGGCTGCTGCGGCTGGCAAACGAACCTGCACACTTCCATCTAGCAGAGCAATGCCACAGCTGCTAAAGAGTCAATAGCACTTGTGTTCAACCTTATTTATCTCGTCTCTCGCACGAGGTTGAAGGAACACTAAAGAGAAAAAAGATCTTTTCTCATATTAGTAAATTACTTTTTCACAATTCAAAAATCGCCACACTTGCCGCATGAACACGCTTGGTAAGCGGGAAAACGCACAAAAATAATATGCGGGTGGCGATGCCACCTTGAAATTCCCGCACCAAATGCTGTGAAGTCATAGATTTGATGGCATCTACTAGGTCCCATGTCGTTCCTTAAAATGAAGTACTACAGTGTACTTCGAAGGGGCCACAGACTTAGCATACCGAGTTCCAGGAAATTTCATTGAGCCAATGTCGCCAAAATACGAAAAATGTGCTTTGAAATCCCACAAGATTTGGAGGGGGGCGACCCTTGCTCGGTCACGGATCAAAATTCAAATGGGGGCGGAAGAACTGTGCGTGCTTCTAATGAAACGCGTTATTGAATAGGCATGCATTCACTGATGTTATTAGCCCTTGTCAAGCGAATAATAACCCTGAATGAAGCAGTGAAAATGTCGGATGGGCAGGTGGGGACTTGCTTGGTCCATTGGCGGATATTTCAAATCCCCCGGAAAAGGGAGGGGGGGGGCGCTTGCTCGAGATTTTACGGTAATAAACTTATGATGATGAAATTATTGACAGAGTTCTTGAGAGTACAACTTATCAATTTAAACCAATTGATGGTTTCACTTTAGTGCCCCTTTAATGACGTAACCTTCAAAACTTTCTCAACCACTGCTTACCTATACAGAATTTTAAGTAAGGCAGGCGCGGTGCCGTGTCAAGAGCTTCAGTTCCTGACCGGGATGGAGCTCTTGCTTCTCTTGCGCTTGCTCTGGCGGGTGTTGGCTTTCTGGCTAGTGCTGGAACTTCCTGGGGAGGCGCAGCACCGTGCTGCCGACCGTCTTGCGATGCCCCGGCAAGACCTGCAAAGACCGTCGTTTAAAGCACACTTGTGGTCTGGCCTCACTACCAACCAATAAAAGTAGACCAAACTGGTAGGGATTCATCGTGAAAGGGGGTAGGCGTGTGCAGACGCGGACACAACAGAAGATATAATAAATAAAAATAACTGCTGGGGTTTCACGTCCCAAAACCACAATATGATTATCAGGGACCACGCAGT
>NW_023616251.1:0-54494 GCF_013339695.2 Rhipicephalus sanguineus
AAAAAGATACGATAATTCTCGCAACGGGGTAATTACGGATCAGCGAAAATTTGATGACAAGCATGCGTTTCGGTGATCGCGCGATATGCTTTTTGAAGCGCTGTGCAATATGCTGAAAAATGGTAAAAAGGAGACGCCATTGCCATGCCATTTCAAAACGACCTTCTGGAAACTCCGGATCCCACAATCCAAGTCTATGCTTAGCATTCCCTTGGAAGCTCCCAAAGAGATTCAGTCCCGTCAGCTTCGTCGGTCGCCCACCTTCACAGAGTGGAATGGTCTCGATATTTCTCCAGAATTTACCATGCTGCAGAAGTGAACCTTATGAGCCGAAAATATTGGGGCAATTGGTTGTATCAAGATTCCTGAAAGGGTTTCTTTCCAGCAGTTTTCCAGCTATGCAGCAGGGTACCTCTTCTGAAAGACGACGTGAGTACCCTATAGTAACGCTCTTTACGCCATTTTGCGTAGCGCTTGAACAAGGCATTTGGTACGTTGTTCAACTGCTCAGGACATTTTATTATCGAGCTTTAACAGGAACCTTAAAACGCGCTTTAGAACGAATTCGAAATAACTGCAGCAGTGGCTCCGTGGTTATGGTGCTCGGATCCCAATCCGAACCACTAGTTTTCGACCTTAGCCATGCCATTCCCACATCCATGGAGGCAAAGTTTTAGAGCCCCGTGTAGTCTGCAATGTTAGTACACGGTAAAGAACTACGGCTGGTCGAATTTATCCAGAGCCCTCCACTACGACGTCTCTCGTAGGCTGAGTTGCTCTAGGACGCTGGCAGAAATAAACCAATCAACTTTTAGGCGATCACTATTCAGAGGCACTGACGCACTTAATTCATACACGTGCATTGGCCTTTGTGAATATGTATTTGAAATTTTCATTTAAGCTTGGAGCAAAAACCTTTCCTTTACTGGCTCATGCGCGATCTCTAAAAAATACGTCACTCTGAAAACAACGCTATATCGGATCTTTCCTGTATAACGTTTTTCCGGAAAACGTGCTTGCGAAATGGTCAACCTTGTTGCTAAGCCCCTGAGGCGGTATTTAGGTACTATGCGTGCGTCGAACTTTAGCTGTTGTGGCACTTGATCAATTTTTCCTTCAACGTCATAGGAGCTCGACTGTGCCGATCGTTTAACCTTTTAATAAAAAGGTGGTATAGCGTGCTTTGAGATTCGAGAATTGTTGTGCACAGTTTTTGAATACTTTGGGGTACTAAATTCGTGGTGGATTCATGCGAAAGTTTCCCTAAAGAGAAATATTTAATCAAAATAATATATTTAAATATTAGTATATTTAATTTTTAAGTCATTTATTCGTAATACCCTAAGGCCCGAGGGGAGTATTGAATGGGGGGGATTACAGAAAAATTACAACAGATAAAGCATAAAAGGAACCATATGGAAGGAAAAACAAATAAATTTGTAACAAGAGTGAATTTTTGGCCTTGTTGGTGTGACATATTCATAATATTAGGCGTGGAACGGAAACGACGTGGACGGGAGAGGGAGTCAGCGTTCGTGTGTTTGCTCCCTGCCCCATCCTAGCCGTTTGACTTGCGTGCTTAACAATATGTAGATATTTCTACTTTGGAAGGAAAAAAAGTAAAAGCCAGAACGATAAGAAAAGGAAAAGCGTCGTTATACGGAGTCAAGAGAACATACAGACTTGCAATCGCTGACGATATTTGACAAAATACTTTAGGGACAAAACATCATCTGGCTGGTTAGTACATAGTGCGATGGCGCGCCAAAGCAGCGTGGTGGAATGAGTGTGTACGGACCAATATACGCTTGAAACTGAGATTATTATGAAGTCATCTGGATGTACGTCAAGGAATTTCAAGCAACAGACGACTGGTCCACTATGTTATAGAAGAAGGGTAATAAATAGGCGGGAATCCATGCAAGGCAAACAACACGTCTAATTTGTGTAATGCTAGAATCATGATTATAATTAGAAGTTGTGAAGCGGGCTGCTGGATTTTGGTTAGGTTCCAGTTTATCTATTAGGTAGATTTGCTGAGGAGACGAGATCAATTAAGCATGTTTCAGTTGTGGGCCTACAATTGGTTGTTCATACGCCTATTAGTTTTGAAACTGTTATATTGAAGACCTGCCTCATCTCACAAATTTGCTCTTTGCACTGGACAAGCTTTATATATGTGCATTTTCTTATGTTAAACCCACGAATTCTGTGAACGTACTGCTACCACTTACAAATTATGTGTTCGGTACGCTCCGATAGCGGCTCTGCGCATTGCTAGGATCCTTATCATCGCGTCCTGTAGGGAATTATTATAGAAGGCAATGCCAAGTATTTCAGGTAGGTGGCTAGGTAAGGACGGACACAAAAAAGAATATCGGTAATGTTAGACAGGTTGTCATTTGTGGAGTATTTTTTTCTAAAAGAGCCGAATCCAGAAATCGAAACTGGGCTAAAGTTTATGGGAACGTATTACCCGCCTGCCATTCACTTGTAAAACAGCTGTATTAAAAACAGGGCATTTTGTGATTGTAACTTGAACTCAAGAACGCAGATTCAAATAAAAAATAAGCCAAATCCTGCACTTGTTTTATTCAAAGTGGACCACATTCATTAAAGCTGCACTGCGTCACCAATCGCCTCCAAAGAAACTTACATGGCAGCATCCAATTTGGTTCATTTGTTATGAATATTTTGTTTTGAATAGTCTTGAATACTGTCACGTGGGGCTCGCTTCAAGTGCATCCTGCCTTCACGTTGGAAACAGTGTTCTTTCCCCGCGTCCATCTCGTTCCGCCAGCTGTCACTATACTTTCCACTGTACCTACCCGCTTCCACTTACTATTGCTGTGGCTCTGCTCTGCCTGCCTTTAAAGAGCGCGCATAAAACTAACAACCTGCATAGCTGACCTTTTACCTTATAGTTAATAGCAGGCGATGTCGGAATTTTGTTCAGAATGTCTTTACGATTGTTGTCACAGAAAAACTTCCTTTATCAGGTTTACTTAAAGGTTGCCATATAATTTTACATGAATGCACTGTAAATATAGTAAGAGTACCTTAGGTGTGCTGTGTCGGTAACCTCATTAAAAATGCATTGCTTGCATATTTCATCAAGCACATTAGAATACACATATTCACAGCAGACCCAGTGCGTAGTAATATACTTAATTATAGGCTTAATGTGTTACGGTATACTGCAGTACCGGACTGGCGCGGCATAATCGGCACGTTGGCCACTCCTGCAAAATAAGGCTCACATTGTCTCTTATGCATACGTATAGGGCGACTCGATTGCGCGATCTATGATGTTCTTTTCTTCTCAATCGATGTTCACATCACCCCCCCCCCCTGCGAAAGCTTCCTGCGACTAACGTGATTCTGCACTGCCTCCAGCATCGCAGGCATTGAAATATTTATGCACTTCACCTCGTTTTGCACTGCCTTCCGGATCGTGCCACCTTTGACAAAGCAACGATGTCGTGCTGTGACGTCACAGTAGCGTCACAATGATAATTTTTTCCATCGCTCGTATTGACACCGCCGACGTGGAAGATCAATTTTCGCGTTTGATGAGGCGCCGAATCATTTCGCCCTAATAATCTCAAGAGCGTTTCAGTATACGGCCTGCGTCCCGTCTATTTATTTTTTCATAGACCGCATGGTCCCCGGGGTAGCATGATAGAAGTGTGGCTCAGGCTATCCTGTAATTTGACAGAGCGGGCTAAAATTTTGGATATACCACTGCAAGACGAATAAAATTAGCTTAAGAGACGATCGAGTTTCACATGGCAGCTTTGCAGGTAAAGAATTGTGCTTGTAAAAGTGCGGAGAGGTGGGCTTGTTGGTTGTTCATGATTAGAAAAAACTACGCGAAAACCACAGGACACACAGCAAGGGAACGCACACAGCGCTGAACTCTCAAAAAATTTATTGTGAAAAAAGAAATGCATCGCCTATAAATACACATGGTAACCACTCGCATAATACTGCATCACTGGACATAGCGCAGATAGGCTGCAAACAGCACAACCGAAACAGATTACGACAAAAGCCTCAGATACTCCATTTCCTTGGGCAATAATGCGCTCGACGGGGTGCTGACACAGTTTTCCCTCAACTGGGCAATCCTATACGCTTCAACAACTTCACGTGTTAGGCGATCACTTTGTTTACTGACTACACTACATTTCTCAAAAAAGGTGAGCACGTGCATTACCTACATTGGTGGCAAACCAGCCATCTTGTGCACGTTTTACATTGTTGTCATGCTCTCTCATTCTACCGTTAGCACAACGACCCGTCTGACCTGTATAATAGCTACCCCATGTGAGAAGAATCTGATACACAACATTTTCAATACAATCGGTATACCTAGTTCTGTGCTTCTTCTGACAGCCTTTTTCCCGGTTCATTGAATTGTATGGCCTCGTCAAGCGGCAAATACTGTTTTTAGGCTCTCTGTCCAAACCCCGTTGTTTCAGTTGCGAGCTTAACAATACGGAGAAATTTCTACATTGGAAGGAACAAAAAAAAATTATAAGCAAATGTAGTTAAAGCCAAAACGAAAACGAACGGAAGAACATCGTTATACAAAGTCAAGATAACATACAAACTTGCAATCAGACACGAAATTTGATAGGATCTTTTGGGGACGCATCATCATCTGGAAGGTTATTCCATAGTGCGATGGTGCGCAGCAATGCAGAATTGTTCATTGACTGCGTGTGGAAGAAAATGCGCCTTAAAATGAGATGATTACAAGGTGAAATAGATATAAGTGAAGGAACTTCAAGCAAGAGAAGACTGGCCCACGAGTTATAGTAGTATTTATGAAATAGGCATAGAATGGTTACAGAGCGGCAAGAATACAAGTTAGTAAGGAAAACACCACGTTTAATTTGGGTTATACTAAAATCACGATTATATTTAGAATTTATGATGCGGGCTGCACGATTTTGGTTAGGTTGAAGTTTATCTATTAGGTATTTTAGAGCGAAAGCAGTTATGAGATCATTTCAGCGGCCCTTTTTGGCGACGTAGTTGCCCGCCGCCGCTGCCGAGGCCGCCGCCGCCGCCGGTGTCCGTAACCACTATCGCTCGAAATAAGAAAAAAAAACGAAATAAGAAAAAAATTCCAGGATGGAACGAGGTTCGAACCTGGGCCCTCTGCGTGTGACCCAGTATTCAACATCTGAGCCATGCCGGTGCTTGAAAGTGCTTTGCAAAAAGACCCTATACAGGTTTCCTGTCGGGAAGGAACCACATTAGCATATGCAATATAGCGTGGTAGAAGAGCAAAATAAGCACCAAGCGTCGCACAACGCGAATTCTATAACCAGGCGTCACACAATGCGAACTGCGCAACGAGTAGGTTGTTGAATGCTTCCAACCCATTACAAAGGTTCCCGCATTAATTCTTCATCGTCATCAGGCACAGCGTCAACAAAGTGCGTATAATGCCTTACATGCATTTAGCAGGTACTATGGCTCTCCGTAGAATGACGAAAAATGGCATAGTGCCTGCTTCCCTACAACTCAAAAATTACAATGATGTATAGCGTAGCGGGTTCCTCGCAAGTGCACATGTATTGGTTGCCAAGGAAGCCCATAAGCTCATGATCCATTTCATCAGGGTCTCAATAAATTTCTTCCCCCCCTCTCTCTCTTTCTCACGTCAACGTATGGTATATTGCATGGTGGGAGAGCGAAATGCTTCCAAACTTCACAAAATATTGTGATTTATAACGTAGTGGATGCCTTGCTAGTTTACTTCTATTAGTAGCACGAAGAGAGTTTACAACGAGCTCTAGAAATGCTGCTCTTCAAGCTTTCGCTGTGACTGTGCTGCGCTTTCCGCGCTGGCCTGGCGTTTTTTTGATGAAGGGAGCAGATCACTGAAGCATATTCCAGTTGTGGGCGTACAATTGATTGCTCCTACTCCTATTGGTTTTGAAATGGTTATAGTGAAGACGTGCCTCATCTCACAAATTCGCTGTCCGCTGTGGACAAGCTTTAAATGCGTGCCTTTTCTTACGTGAACTCAACGACGTCTGTCAACGGTACTTCTACAACTTACAAATAATGCCTTCTCTACGCTTCGTTAGTGGATCTGCGCATTAGTAGGATCCTTTTCATTGCGAGTTGTGGGAAATTAATATCGAAGGCAATGACCAGTATTTCAGACAGGTGGCTGTGTAAGGACTGAACCCCCCCCCCCCAAAAAAAAAAATATCGGCAATGTTAGGCAGGTTAGAGCAAGAGGCAACGATTAGCGTGTTATGTGTGGCCTACTTTTTTTTAAAATCCAGACACCGAAACCGGGCTGAATTTCATGGGAACAAAAAACGCGCCTAATTGTCTGTCACTTTGAAAGCCTCTGTATTAAAAACGGGGCTAATTTCAATTGTAACATGAACTCAGGAACGCAGTTCTGAATAAAAAAATGATCCAAATCCTGCACTTGTTTAACAAAAAAGCGTGACTCATTAAAGCAGTGCTGCGTCAGCAATCGTATCCAAAACAACCTACATGGACGCATAAATGTTTCATTTGTGACCTAATTTCTGTGGTCTCGCGTTCCCGCTCCACATTTGTTTTTTCTTGGGCGAGTTGTTACTTATTTAGGACGTGATGTTGTACGGCAAAACTTGAGTGCAAAGAGTAAGAGGCCTTCTTTCTTCCCCTTTCTTCCCCTTTGTGTTTGTTTCCGAGTTTTACGCAATTTTCTTCAGCAGTTTTCTGGTGAAGTAGCAGGGCGCTTTCTCTGAACAGCACCCTGAATACCACATAAAAGCACTCCGAACACCATTTTTACCAGGGTTTGAAAAAATCGTTCTGTACATTGTCCTGCTGTTAATGACTTTTCAATATCGAGGCCTAACAATAATTTGAACATGCATTTTATAGCAAACCCTAGATAGCTGCGGTGGTGGCTAAGTGATTACGGTGTGAGACTGGTGATCCGAACTATCCCGGCCATGGTGGTCGCACATCCATGGAGTCAACGTGTAAGATGCCCGTCTACTGTGGGATGTCAGTACACGTTAAGGAACCCCAGGTGGTTTAAACTGTCCGGAGCCCTCCGCTACAGGGTCTCTCATACCTGAGCCGCTATGTGACGTTGAACCCTGTCAGTTATTTTTTACTTTAACGATCATGAATCAGAGCCACTGACGTACGGCGTTCCAGACTCGTGTAATATATTGACGCTTGTCAACACGTTTAACCAATTTCTATTGAACATGTACTCTGTGTGTAAAAAATATATCAATAAAAAAAGAATGTTCGCTTGCATCTTTCCAGTGTTGTTTTTAATGGGACGAAAGCGGAAATCTACTTACTTAACAATCGAAGTGTGATTTCGTACGAATTGAAATTTCAACCATTCCGACACATCAGCAATATTTTTTTGACGTCACGACCGAGCGACCACTCACTATGTTAGTTTTAAAAATTTTAAGCTTAAGGCGAGAACCTTAGATGCCTCATAAAAAGTGTAAACTGACCATCGGCGTCGGCGTCCCGCAGCGTCGGAGTCAACACGCGTCATGCAAAAAAATCATCATCATGTCCTGACGGCACCACATGACGTCCACATGACATCAGAGACCCCAAAACATGTCACGTCATCCTGACGCTATCATAACGCCACTATGACGTGACATAACGTGATGTTACTAATGAAGACATCGCATCGCATTGGCGATTGGTCAAACGCCGATCTCGGAGGCAGTACAAAACAAGGCGACGTCAGGAAACCCTGCAATGACTCCGATCATGGAGGCAGTTTGAAACCATGTTAGGTACAGAAAGTTTTCGAAGAGGGGAGGGAGAGAATTAACACATCGACTCAGAAGAAAAAAAAAAGAATTCGGTTTTCGCCTTCGATTCATCTTAAGAAAATCCATGAGGGCCCTTGGAGTTTGTTGAGGTACAAGATAATGCATAGCATCTGGTGAGATTCGAGAAAGTTCGTGCACAGTTCCGATGTAGTTTTGTGCACAAATTGCTTGATGCAGTCATGTGAAAAATTTACAGTGCGAATTTTGTACCACTAAATGTGAATTTTGTGCGAATTTTGTACCAGCCAGCAACTCCACCACTTATAAGGAACAGCTTTATTCGAGTCGAGCTCGAGCTGACACACACTGATGATGATATTGCCACGCCCACTTCTTGTCTTGTTTTGATGTATTCGGGTGTGACCGGCAGAGACGGTTATCAACGCTCGACGCTGTCCGCGAAGTAGTGTTCTAGAAGCGTCGCGATTGTAGTAGATCGGTTTGTTAAGATTGCGCCCCGCACGCGAATGTTCCAGTTTTGTCTAGAGATAACGCCGCCACCAGCGATATTGCTGGAAAGTTCGATAGCGCCTGTATAAAAGCCGACGCGCTCGATCGCTTGTCTGTTGATCGACGGACGACGCCCTGTTCGCCGCTATCATTGTACAGCGTGTATTGCTGTAGTGCTAGTTCTCATATTGCGGCCACAAGTTCGGCCAAATAAACAGTTTCATCTGCAAACGCCGACTGCTGTCTTCGTCGACGTCACGACCACGTGACATCTGGTGGAGGTGCTGCTTCATGATCCGGACGCCACCGCGGAGCGCTGACCCAAGCCCAAGCCGCGAAGAAGACGACTCTAAGGACAACCCGGATCCTCGAACCAGCCGCCGGCAGAAAGGACTACCCCCCCAATACGGACTCCTACCGGATAAGCCAAAAGCCACGGCGACAAGAACAACAGGCACGATGACGGCCGCAGCGAACCCTGCCGGGATAGTGATGCAGCCGCCCAGGGAGCCGCCGACATTTCGTGGTTCGCCATGTGAAGACCCCGAAACCTGGCTGGAGACGTTCGAAAGGGTCGCAACATTTAACAACTGGAACGCCGACGACAAGCTGCGCCACGTGTACTTCTACCTGGAAGAAGCAGCAAGGACATGGCTCGAGAACCGGGAGTCCACGCTTCGAACCTGGGATCTCTTTCGTAGTGCTTTTTTGGAGACGTTCACGAGCGTCGTTCGAAAGGAAAGGGCCGCATCCTTGCTGGAGACACGGGTTCAGCTCCCGAACGAAAACGTGAGCATCTTCGCGGAAGAAATGACCCGGCTGTTCCGCCACGCTGACCCTAACATGCCTGAAGAAAAGAAGGTTCGCTTCCTCATGCGAGGAGTAAAGGAACAGCTCTTCGCTGGCCTTATGAGGAATCCGCCGAATACCGTCCAAGAATTTGTCTCCGAAGTAACAACAATCGAAAAAACGCTTGAGATGCGAACACGGCAATACAACCGCAGCCTCTCGACCACAAGCTACGCCGACCTTCAAGCGCTAGGATCCGCCGACCTGCGTGAGACGATTCGAGCAATCGTGCAAGAGGAGCTGCGAAAACTTCTACCTTCGTCGCAACCTCAAGCAGATTCCATCGCCGACCTCGTGCGCCAGGAGATCCAGCATTCACTCGGTGCGCCTCAGCTAGTAGAGCCGCAGCCGCAAGCTATGAGCTATGCTGCTGCAGCCCGCCGTCATGCTCCTCCTCCACGCCCACGCCAAGACGATACACCGCCGCAGTACCGTCGCCAGACGCCGCCGCCGCCACCGATGCCCTACCGTCCACCTGTCGGCCATACGCCGCCGCCGCCACCGACGCCCTACCGCCCACCTGTCGGCCAGCGCTACACCCCGAGGAAGACCGATGTCTGGCGCGCCCCTGACAACCGCCCGCTCTGCTACCATTGCGGGGAGGCCGGCCACACGTACCGCCGCTGCCAGTACCGACAGATGGGACTACGAGGATTCGCCATCAACGCGCCGCGACCGCAGCCAGGCGAACGGCCTCGCGACATCGACGACTACCTAACCGGAACGCAGTGGCAAGAACGACGTCCTTCACGCTCGCCGTCGCCCGGCCGCTACATGTCACCGCACCGCCGGCCGTACACTGGCCCAAACCGGGGCCGGTCGCCTAGCCCGTATCCGGAAAACTAAGGGCAGCAACCGATGGAGGTGCGGTTGCTGTACGACGAACTACCGAAGATCCTCCGCCGACGACGACGACGTCGCGACGAAACCTTCAGAACACGACGCGAACCAGACAGACCCCTGACGACGAGATCTTGCGGACCAAAGAAGACCCGACGACGCAACATGGAAGCAGCGGAACAAACCGACGCAGCCGTGACCCGACGCCGAGACCCAACCGCAACGCAAGACGACGAACTAGCGACCTCGACGTTCTCATCGACGGCCACAACGTCACCGCTCTCGTCGATACTGGAGCCGACTATTGCGTCATCAGTGGGCCCTTCGCCACGAAGTTGAAGAAAGTTAAGACCGCTTGGGAAGGCCCCGAAATCCGCACCGCTGGAGGCCATCTGATAACGCCGATTGGTGTCTGCACGGCGAGAGTCACCATCAATAACCGGACTTATCCTGCGAGCTTTGTAATCCTACAAAACTGCTCCAGGGATGCAATACTTGGAATGGACTTCCTAAGTGAACACGGCGCCGTCATCGACCTGAGGTCCGAGTCGATAACACTAACCTCAGATAAAGCGCTCCCGCCCCGCGCGACGCCAGGGAACCATGCATTGAATGTGATAGAAGAGCAGGTGACCATTCCGCCGCGTTCCAGCGTCATTATTTCCGTCGGCACCGAAAAAGCTGAAGACATCGAAGGTGTCATCGAGAGCGATCAGCGTTTGCTGCTAGACCGTGACATTTGCGTCGCAAGGGGCATTGCTCGGTTGCATGAAGGAAGCGTGATGCTAACGAACTTCAGCCAGGAATACAGACACCTGAGCAGGGGCACGACGATTGCATACATCGAAGAAATCTTGGCCGTCAGCGATGCGTTTGCCTTTTCAGATTCTGACGAAGCTACGACGACGATCCCTGAGCCACCCTTCGACGTAAACCCAAGTCTTCCCGCTCGCCAACAGCAACAGCTCCGACGCCTTCTGCAGGAATACAGGGACTGTTTCTCGTCGTCATCGCGGGTCCGACAAACGCCCCTTGCTAAGCACCGCATCATAACAGAAGAAAATGCTCGACCACTCCGTCAGAGTCCCTACCGGGTTTCGACGCGGGAACGGGAGGCCGTTAAGAAACAAGTCGATGAAATGCTACGCGACGACATCATCCAGCCGTCCAACAGCCCGTGGGCGTCTCCCGTGGTGTTAGTGAAGAAGAAGGATGGGACCCTACGTTTCTGCGTCGATTATCGTCGCCTGAACAAAATCACAAAGAAGGACGTGTACCCTCTCCTACGGATAGACGACACCCTGGATCGGCTCCACAACGCGAATTACTTTTCGTCGATGGACCTCAAGACCGGCTACTGGCAAATTGAAGTCGACGAGAGAGACCGAGAAAAGACCGCCTTTATAACACCGGACGGCCTGTTCGAGTTCAAGGTCATGCCTTTCGGTCTTTGCTCGGCGCCTGCGACTTTCCAACGAGTCATGGATACTGTGTTAGCTGGCTTGAAGTGGCAGACTTGCCTTGTTTACTTGGACGACGTCGTTGTGTATTCCTCGAACTTCGACGAACACCTAGAGCGACTTCAATCCGTACTTCAAGCAATCAAGAACTCCGGGCTCACCCTGAAGCCAGAAAAGTGCCGCTTCGCGTACGAGGAGCTCTTGTTTTTGGGTCACGTGATCAGCAAGACTGGAGTGCTCCCAGACCCGCAGAAAACAGCTGCCATCGCCGCTTTCCCGCCACCCACCGACAAGAAGGCCGTGCGCCGATTTCTCGGCTTGTGCGCCTATTACAGACGCTTTGTCAAAGACTTTTCACGGATCGCCGAGCCACTAACGCAGCTCACGAAGACCGACCGTCGAATTCAGGTGGCAAACAGCGCAAGTCGAAGCATTTCATGAACTGAAACGACGCCTGCAGACACCTCCGATACTTGCGCATTTCGACGAATACGCCGATACGGAGATTCACACCGATGCAAGCAGCATAGGACTCGGCGCCGTCCTTGTGCAGCGGACGGGCGGACTGGAAAGGGTTATCAGTTATGCTAGCCGGTCGCTGTCTAAAGCAGAGGTCAACTATTCCACAACAGAAAAGGAGTTTCTCGCCATCATCTGGGCTACGTCAAAGTTTCGCCCCTACCTCTACGGCAGGCCCTTCAAAGTTGTGAGCGACCATCACGCCTTGTGTTGGCTAGCTAACTTGAAGGACCCTTCAGGTCGCCTCGCACGGTGGAGCCTAAGACTTCAAGAATTTGACATTACTGTCGTCTACAAGTCCGGAAGGAAACACTCCGACGCCGACTGCTTGTCTCGTGCCCCCGTCGACCCACCAACGCCCGACGACCAGGATGATGACAGCTTCTTGGGAGCCATAAGTACCGAAGACTTCGCCGAACGACAGCGAGCCGACCCGGAACTGAAGGATCTAGTGGAATACCTGGAGGGCAGGACCGTCGTTGTCCCAAAAGTATTCAGGCGAGGATTGGCATCATTTTCCTTGAAAAACAACGTCCTCGTAAAGAAGAACTTCACTCCGGCCCGAGCCAGCTACCTTATCGTTGTACCTTTGGGACTGCGACCAGAAATTTTGCATGCCCTGCACGACGACCCAACGGCTGGACTACCTCGGACTTTCCCGAACGCTCGCACGAGTACAAGAAAAGTACTACTGGCCGCGCCTTGCCGCCGACGTCACTCGCTACGTAAGGACGTGCCGAGACTGTCAGCGACGGAAGACACCGCCCACAAGACCAGCAGGCTTCCTTCAGCCGATCGAGCCTCCTCGGCGACCATTCCAGCAGATCGGGATGGACCTCCTGGGGCCGTTCCCAACGTCGACTTGCGGAAATAAATGGATCGTCGTGGCTACCGACTACCTCACCCGCTACGCCGAAACAAAAGCCCTGCCCAAAGGCAGTGCCGCTGAGGTAGCCAAGTTCTTCGTTGAGAACATCGTCCTTCGACACGGCGCCCCAGAGGTTCTCATCACCGACAGAGGTACGGCGTTCACGGCTGACCTGACTCAGGCGATCTTGGAATACAGCCACACAAGCCACCGCCGCACCACCGCGTACCACCCACAGACCAACGGCCTCACCGAGCGTCTAAATAAGACCATCGCCGACATGCTGGCCATGTACGTCGACGTCGAACACAAGACGTGGGACGCCATCCTTCCGTACGTGACCTTCGCGTACAACACGGCCGTACAGGAAACGACGCAGATGACGCCATACAAGTTGGTCTACGGACGGAGCCCGGCAACGACGCTCGACGCCATGCTACCAAACGTGACCGACGAGGAAAACATCGACGTGACCACCTACCTACAGCGCGCCGAAGAAGCACGACAGCTCGCCCGCTTACGGATCAAGAACCAGCAGACGACTGACAGCCGCCGCTACAACCTTCGACGACGCCACATGGAATACCAACCCGGTGACCGTGTATGGGTATGGACGCCAATACGCCGACGAGGACTTAGTGAGAAGCTTCTTCGACGATACTTCGGACCGTACAGGGTACTTCGACGCCTCGGCGCACTCGACTATGAGGTTGCCCCTGACGGCATTACGAACTCTCAGCGGCGCCGTGCGCGACCTGAAGTCGTCCATGTCGTGCGCCTTAAGCCGTTTTTTGCACGTTAGCGAGCCTAGGGACTCTGTTTTTTTCCTTCGTTATTGTAATTTATTTGTGTATGCACTTGTTTTGTTTTGTTTTTTTTCTCTTCTATGTTCTTTCATAAGCATCGGGACGATGCTTTTTCAGAGGGGGGCAATGCCACGCCCACTTCTTGTCTTGTTTTGATGTATTCGGGTTTGACCGGCAGAGACGGTTATCAACGCTCGACGCTGTCCGCGAAGTAGTGTTCTAGAAGCGTCGCGATTGTAGTAGATCGGTTTGTTAAGATTGCGCCCCGCACGCGAATGTTCCAGTTTGTCTAGAGATAACGCCGCCACCAGCGATATTGCTGGAAAGTTCGATAGCGCCTGTATAAAAGCCGACGCGCGTCGATCGCTTGTCAGTTGATCGACGGACGACGCCCTGTTCGCCGCTATCATTGTACAGCGTGCATTGCTGTAGTTCTAGTTCTCATTTCCGGCCACAAGTTCGGCCAAATAAACAGTTTCATCCTACAAACGCCGACTGCTGTCTTCGCCGACGTCACGACCACGTGACAATATGTATTCTAGAATTTAATCATTGTTTTCTTTTCCTACACAGGAAAAGAATAATCTTCAGTCCAGCGGACAGGCGTATGTGAACGACGAAGAAGATAAACACAAGTAGAGATACAAAGAATCTGTTCCATTCTGTTCTATCACGCAATGTTGCCTGAGCTCTGTGATTTCTTTAGGCCTTCAGCTGCATATATAACAGTATTTTTATTTCTCAAAGCACCTTCGGTTTCTGGGCCACCTTTAATGGCAAAGAGCTTCGTACAGCCATGCCCTTCTCTACACCGAACATGTCAGCACTTTTTTCAGGCTGAATATATCAAAAACAATAATATAGTATAAGCGTTTACGTTCCCTGCTCTCGAGCATTGATTTTACCACTCGATATTCCCGCAGACCTTTATAGAATCGAGTGGCGGCGGATAAGCCACGATTCTTAGCAGCAAGTCTGGATGTTCTGGAAAGATTACTCTCATTAACTTCAGATTTGCGGAATTTCCACGAACCACTTCCCACTCTGGTGGCCTGAATTAGGAGATAAGCCGGAAAGCGCTTAGCAAGAGATGAACACCGCGATTCGAGGGCACCCCTTAGAAAGCACACGCTAGGTCATAATACCTAACTGTTGTAATACCATTGCTTATATTTGCTGATGTGCATCCTATATACATATTTAAATATTTGTTTATATGAGGCTCTTTTTAACAGCAGAGCTATTGAGGCTGCTAGTGCGAACAGAAACTATTATCATCAAGAACCGGCAGGCGCCCTCTTCGTCCTCTTCTTCGTCTTTTGCTTCACTCCCAGAACACGTGCGCCAATATGTCCGCCGTGGGATTCAATAAACTGATGAGCGAGAGAACGAGTACAAAGGCAGAAAGAAAGTGGAAGCGAAAGAAAGAGAACGAGAGAAATTCTTGGCGAAAAAAAATTCTTGGTGAGTTAGGATTCGAACCGGCGTACCCACGATCCCAAAGCGAGCGTCGTAACCACTCGGCTATACAAAAACGCGAGCACAGCATGCCGTAGCCTTGTATAGACCTTTTTTTCGTGGGCGCCGCCACATTGCCTCTGGTCTGGCAACCGAGTGGCTTGTGCGAAGCTCCGCGTTTGTATGGCAGTAGAGTGTACTAGAACAGGGGAGTGCTCTAAACGGCCGCAGCACCAATGTACAGAGAGTGAAGCCCAAACAGGGTCAATCCGCTTGTGGCGCTGCGATCGGTAGTCTGCAATGTGTCGTTGTTTAAGAGTTGCGTGCGGCTCCGCCAAAGTGGTGCAGGGGTAGAATGCCCGCTTCCCACTCAGAAGGCCCGGGTTCGGAAAAGGCGCCAGTTTTTCGCGAGGCGAACATTGTCGGTAGGAAGGCAGCATTGCCCCTGAGCGAAACTTCAAAAAAGAAAAAAAATGAACACTACTTTACCGGCGTTTCTATTGAACTAAAAGTTTCCGATCTTTTATTTGACTTGCGGCTTGCTATAGAATAACGCATGTCAGGTGTCTTTCTTTTTCTTTACGTTTTGTCTCTCTTCGTGCCAATGATCATGTTTGTCTAAATTACAATCATAACGATTGGTACAGATGCTGTATCGTTGAAGCACTCCCTAAACATAGCGCTAAGAATGAAGACGTGTTTGGCCTATAGGGATAAAACGGCTTGCTGGGTATGCTATAGCTGCTCTGTGGTGAGCTCCTAATTTTCGTCCAGATAGTTCTCAGAAAACAAGGAGAAAGATACCTAAGTGCGAAGAAAAACTAGGTAGCCAATAAACAAAAGGCTATGCCGGCCATCTCTCTCGATTGTTAATACTTAAAACCCAAGTTATGCACCATTACTTCATTATATAGCCAGAAGGATACAGAATATCTTATGTACTGTCAGCGTCAAAACTTTGTGGATCACGAGACACAATAAAAAGCTATATACAGTAAAAGCACGTTGACTCGACACTCGTTAACTCGGAAAATCGAATAATTCGGACGTGTTCTCTGGCCCCGGCCAGCGTACACATTGTTTAATGACACTAAAAATTTAGAAATTTGAGCGAGTTGGTACATCTTCTTCATGCGTAAAGTGCTTCACCATGCTTCATCATGCTTAATGACATAAAACTCGCCTTAATTCGGTCATATTTGGCCGCAACCATCTTGATTCGGACGTTCCTCGGGGCGCGCCGAGCGCTAACCGCCGCAAATGTACGACGCAAAGGTAAGAAAACGGCATTCGAGGACAGCCGAAACAGCCGCTGGCTTTCAGAACGCCGTGGTCGCCACCCACAATGGCGTTGCTGGTACGCAATGAGGTATCGGTTCGGAGCACGTTTCCGATTACGGCGCGTGGGTCTTGAAACGCGGTCGCATTGTTAACTAAGTCCCAAATGACGAAAAATAGCGGCTTTCGCACTGCACTTATACAAAAGAGTTACTGCATTTACGTATTTCTCAAGAAAATGTAAGTGCATTGATGTAATGGACATTTATTTATTGTTTTCAGAATACTTACGATAATTCGGCATTTCGTTAATTCGGACAGTTATTCCGACCCCGTGAAATCCAAATTAACGAGCTTTTACTGTATTCCAACTACTTCGGCAGGGCAACCTCGAATCTACATGCAGTACTGTGCAGGTCGACCAAATCCAGTCAAACTTTCTGGGAAAAGTAAAATTTTCTGAGACCTACTGGTCACTGAACTTTTGACGACGACTGTATGTTGCACTGAAATACTGCATGAATTTTTTCCTTTCACCTTTATTACAGACCAGGTGTCACGCGTAATGCATGTTTTTTTTGCTAGATAGGAATACATTATGTCGGGGCTCTTCAGAGTAATTGGACGAAGCTTTGAACACGGAAACAGTAGAAGTGGGAAACGATGAAAGCTGCATTGACGATAGGCACACGTGTGCAAGAAGAGTGGAGGTTGCTGAAAACATTAACGAGTTAAAAGGTCCACAGATGGACGTCATCCAGCGCTACAGAGTACATCAAAAGAAATCGTGAAGACTAAAGTGACACCTGCAGTTCGGAGGGCACTGAATTCTGGCCGAGTGTGCAAACGCACTCGGCTATTTCTCTTGTTTTGTTTTTTTTTATTCTAAAACACAGAACGCCCGTATGCCGCTCAGTACTTCGCTATTAGGGAACAGCATAGCAGCAGACATCTATCTTTAAATACAACGCAGTTGCAGCCATTCTTAGTGTGCAGCGAAAACTTGAGATATGCAGATTACGCGTCAAAGCCGCTCGGCATAAGCACGATGATCAAGCCGAGTGAAACGGCACTGAAGTCTAGTTAAGGGATCGACAATTCGTATGGTCGGGCTACCAATTATGAAAGAACAGCGTTCCTACATTTCCGTATGCCACGCTCTTCTCTGATGTCTCTGAAGTCTCGCACTACTGCGTCGCTTTTTTTGTGTGCAATGGACAGCTCTTACAGTGAATGCCAATGCCGTCAGTAACTGTATGAGTGTGGGATGGTTACCATTTTGAGCTTATCTCTACCCCAGGCTCGAAACATTTAACGCGGTTATGACCATGATATGTATACATAGACTACACGCATGCGCAAATATGGCCGTAGCTCGATTGGTAGATCATCGGTGCGTTATCAGAAGTTTGCGGGTTTGGTCCCTGCCGGCGGCAAGTTGAGTTTTCGTCCACTTTACTTTCTTCACACTTATATCGTAATTGCTACAATACAGTTACAACCGTACAATTAACGTCCCCTATACCTACCTTTCCTACATAATCTGTTGGTCTTCATTAAGATTATTCCTTGTTAATACTCCACCTTTAACAAATAATAACGTCAACGTTCTACCGTTCGTTCCAGTAAATAGTAACAATTAGTGACAAACAGTTCATAGTGTGCGCTGGTATGCCCTGTATGTGTCTTTTATCGCCGTGTCCCCTACTGTTTGTAGTTTTTCACAAAGAAAGTTGATCGTGTTCCAGGAATCAGTGGGCTTATTGAGGTTCGTAGAGTAATCCTATAGATGTGATGGTAATAATGTTGTATATTCTTCGATCAGTACACGTGTCGTCATAAAATCAGACTTTTAATGGCGCTAGCAAAGTTTGACCCGTATGCATGTTTCCGCAATAAGGTTTTATTGTTCGATCGCGACGTTTCCTGCAATGTTTTACGTTTTTGCTACGCCACCGAACACATTTGACGCAGAAAGTAAGCTTCGTAGTTTCATCAAGATTTAGAGCCCTACGGGGTACGACATTAATTTTGCTGCAGTCAAAAGAAAATTCTATTTAAGCTAGGACGTGTCTTTGAAAGCCGTTAGCAGTCGCATTAGGCGGTTTTATGCACACTGTGCACATGTGATAGCGTCGATGGACGATCAATTTGTTAGTTTTCACTAGGTGTGTTCGTAATACATTGAGGTATTAAGGGTGTCGTTACTGCAACAGCCAAGCATTCCACCTTTTTGATTGTGCTTCTTTGAACGCACCTTAGTTGGCGGCCATCGGCAATTCTGCATTTTGCTATGTTGCAGTCATTACAGTCCTCGGAATATTGAAACAAAGCTGAAATTGCCTTAGCTATTCCGTACAACGTTTGATTGTAGTTCTTAAATAGGTGGGGGCATAACTGATTGACCAAGCTTTTATTGGCCGATCTATTAACTGTTCTGTCTTTTTCTATTCCTCTGGTCAGAATCCGTCGCTGAAGTAACTGTCCCAGAAAGGTGGAGCAGTGCGGCCACCGCGCGTGTGGTATTTTTAGTCGTATTTCGAGGTCCTCTTATCTCATTGTGGAGATTCGACCTCAGAAAACGAATAGATACATTTGTGTATTTAATGCCTTGGCCCGTATACAAAAATGTCTCCTAATTGAGAACTCTTCAGATCATGAAACATTGCACAGCAGCGTTGCAGCATGTATATTTAGCGAGGGTAGTCACCAACCAACAGGAATCAATTACGAAAAAAAAATTATTTAAACATGGCCGTTACATCCGCATTGACGAAAACCTGTCACGATGTAATTATTCGTAAAAACAAACACCGGCCAACATTCGCAATGCGTAAGTTATTAGCAAGAACGGCTCGATGCTGACATAAAGCACTTCAGGCCAAAACACCGAATCTGGCCTCCGTCGCTCAGGAACTGCTTACTTCAGTCTCATCTACGCTCAAGACGATCGGTGTTATCCGCATTCCCCTAACAAATATGTACGGTGGTCCTGTGCGGTCTTTCCTATAATTAACGAGATCGTGGACTCAGTTTTGCAGAAAAAACCGCACGAGATGCTTTTGCAGGCAGACTGCTGACGCCCCGCTAATTTTACCTGCAGCTCAGGTAGGAATAACCAGTGAGCTTTGCATCATAACCACTAAATGTGCTTTACTCAACTGGGTAGAAAACAAAACACGAATTTGCGACAAAAGAAGTCAAGGCGAAGTCGCACTTCTGTTCCATCTCTCACGTGCCATAATATTGTGCTACTGTTGTCTCGGGGATCTGAAGCGCGATGAAATACCCTTGGAGACCGAAATGAATGCGAAGGTACTTCATAGTTACTAAGAGTAGACTATCATCCTACGACTCTTAACCACCCGCCACGCATAGGACGCTTGATCTTCATTGCAAGGATGCCATGAACAAAATGCGAGCAAATGCTGTGAGGACTCGTTTAACAGAGGTAACTGCGGGTGTACCGGAGCTCATCGCTGCGAAAGGGGACGCATTGAATGCATTGGTATACATGGAAGTATACCAAGGTCAAACAAAGCTCTATGCGGTGAACAAAGTATGAAGTTGCCTACTGGTTCTCTTTTAGAGGATTCTTTTCTTATAAATCCTGGTGACTATCAATTTACTGCTGCTTTGCCTGAACAAAAAGTAAAGTAGGCTCTTCTCGTGTTAAAAATGTAACTTATGTAATCATTCCTACAGTGTAGCCTTCGTACTCTTTGCAAAACCTTATTCCAGCAGTATGACCGATGTTTGTGACATTCGGTTCCATAAGTCACGTCGCATACAGTTTCGTGTTTTTTATCATGCGTTCGTTCAGCTGCTACACCGATGGACATCGCGATTTAACTCACGGCGGGCGCCCAGCTGTCGTGTATACCTCTCAATACATCTTCCAAGGTGGGCTTTCTTCCAGACAGTCTTTGCTCACGCTTATAGGAACGCATAACGAAGTGGTTATTCCTCCACGCGGCGGTTCATTTCGCCGTTACACACTTCCTTCTGAGCTTATGCATAGGGCTCATTCATTCAGAGCTCACGCTGCAGCGCACCAACTTTGCCAGCATGTTTGTCTGGTACGACTCCATGTACTATCTATTTAGATTAGAGCGTACGAGTATCTCTTCCCTTTTGCTGTCTGTTTGGCGAGACAAGAAAGGCCAAGGATGGTAAGAAATAAATCACCCATCAGACATTTTCTTCGCACTGCAATTTTACCATGAAGATTGCGCCATATTACTAGCGACAAACAATAATGCCAATGAAAGTATAGGGGATGTTATTTGTAGCAATTAGGATATAAATATGAAGAAACTAAAGTGGACGAAAAGGTAACTTGCCACCGACAGGGACCGAACCTGCGACCTTTGAATAACGCGTCGGATGCTCTACCACTGAGCTACGGAGACGGTCCTCCCCCCGTCATATTTTATGGGGTATATATGTGCATTTATACCCAGAAGTGTTAGTCAGCGCGGAGTGTGGAACACTCATTTGCTGCCTGTTGGCGTCACGTAGCACGCGATCGTTTTAAGAGCTGGTAGCTGACCAATAAACCCTGCTGGTGTCCCTGCCGCCGGCAAGTGATCTTTTCGTCTACTTTACTTTCTTCACATTTATATCCTAACTGCTACAAATAACGGCCCCTATACTTTCCTTGGCATTATTTTCTGTTAATGCTCATATATATATATATATATATATATATATATATGAGAACTAACTGAAAATAATGCAGAAATACTAACAGAAATAATATATATATATATATATATATATATATATATAGTCGAGAAAGGAAGACAAAACGTACGAAACAAACTTTACTAACGTTTCGGCAGGAGGGCCTGCCTTCGTCAGAGTGAATGGTTAGAGATGCCACGCAGGGCATATATACAAGGCGCTTGCGTCCGTATCGCAAGACTAAGTGATTTTCACTTTTTTAGACAAGCGATATTACAAATCAAGATATATACGTGGTTATACACAATGCACGTGGCAATGTACAATAATAGTATGGCACATCTTAGATAGATAGAAACTTGTGTGCATTGAACAAAGTGTACAAAACAGCAAAACAAAACTGCAAACTGCGCACAAACCAAAAGAGAAGCGCGAAATTCATACAGTAGTTTATATGGACATAAAGGCAGCAGGATAATCTCGGTCAAACAGGGATGAAAATAATACAAATAAATAAATTAGATACAAGAAGCGCGCAAAGCATGTACGTTCAAAATAATGAGTGACACAGGCCGCAGGCGTTGCGTACGCGATGATAGCCAAATAGTGAACCGCGCGCAAGCAACATACGTTGTCATAAAATAGTGATTAACAAGGCAAAATACAAGCAAGTGCACCCGAGCTCTCGTTTTTACTATAAGAGATTCATTGACGACATATTCATAATTTGGTCACATGGAGAGGCGGAACTTTTGTCTTTCATTTCGGACTTTAACAATGTTCACCCCTCCATATCATTTTCGCACACATATTCACCAATCACTATTAACTTTCTCGACGTGGCAGTATGTCTGAATAGTACGAAATTAACCACGAAACTGTACCGCAAGCCCACCGACAGACACAGGTACTTACATTTTGAAAGCAGCCACAAAAGGCATTGCAAACTGAGCATACCTTATAGCCAGGCCTTACGCTTTAAGCGAATATGCTCAGAACAGTCTGATTTTGATGCTAATTGTAACCGATTACGCACTGAACTTCTTCAACAGAAATATCCGCCCAAGGTAATCGATGACGCAGTAAAGCGCGCCGACGCATTAGACCGAACAGCACTCAGCAGAACGAAGGAAAATGCTAAGACTCGTTCACAGATTAACTTGGTGTTAACCCATAGTGCATCGGCCCCTAATGTCGCAGTTATTCTTCGAAAACACCACAACATGCTTATGCAGAGCGAACGTCTTACAAGAGCCTTTCCAGAACCACCCCGTGTTGTCTACAGACGAGGCAAAAATTTGCGCGATTTGTTAACTTCCTCTAAAACCAAAGGCAATGACAACACCCACATGGTTGGTTGCCATCCTTGTAAAAAGCCCCGTTGCAAAGTGTGCGCTCACATGACAACGGCTACCCTGGCAACCAGCACAGCGACTAACTTCAAGTTGAAAATCAGGGGCGATTTCAATTGTGACTCAGCGAATGTGGTTTATATGCTTGAATGCTCCATCTGTCATATACAGTATATAGGTCAAACTGAAACTGCCTTTAGGTACCGTTTTAACAATCATAAAGCTCATGTGCATGCCCTTCCTCACTTACCAGTTTCGAGGCATGTCACCGACGTAGGCCATTCCTTTAGTAATATAAGAGCCACAATACTTGAATCAGGTTTTAAATCACATCATGAACGCGAGGTTAGAGAATCATTCCTAATTCATAAATTCAAAACTTTGTCTGACGGAATGAACGAGAGCTCGGGTGCGCTTGCTTGTATTTTGCCTTGTTAATCACTATTTTATGACAACGTATGTTGCTTGCGCGCGGTTCACTATTTGGCTATCATCGCGTACGCAACGCCTGCGGCCTGTGTCACTCATTATTTTGAACGTACATGCTTTGCGCGCTTCTTGTATCTAATTTATTTATTTGTATTATTTTCATCCCTGTTTGACCGAGATTATCCTGCTGCCTTTATGTCCATATAAACTACTGTACGAATTTCGCGCTTCTCTTTTGGTTTGTGCGCAGTTTGCAGTTTTGTTTTGCTGTTTTGTACACTTTGTTCAATGCACACAAGTTTCTATCTATCTAAGATGTGCCATACTATTATTGTACATTGCCACGTGCATTGTGTATAACCACGTATATATCTTGATTTGTAATATCGCTTGTCTAAAAAAGTGAAAATCACTTAGTCTTGCGATACGGACGCAAGCGCCTTGTATATATAATATGCCCTGCGTGGCATCTCTAACCATTCACTCTGACGAAGGCAGGCCCTCCTGCCGAAACGTTAGTAAAGTTTGTTTCGTACGTTTTGTCTTCCTTTCTCGACTGCATTTCCCACCGGATCCATTGAACTTCATCCTCGCATATATATATATATATATATATATATATATATATATATATATATATATATATATATATATATATATATATATATATATATATATATATTTAATCTTTCTGAATCGCGCTATTGATTGAGATGGTACATACACTTCATTTCAATCGCTTACCTTGAGATCTATTGGATATTTCGATAGATTAAAGCAAGCAATACACCGAAACACTAGCGCTCGATATACACTATCACATACAACGATGTTTAAACGAGACAGAAGTCCCCAATGAAACAGCGCTACCACTGTCGCATTGTTCTGTGGCCGAGTCTTAAGTTGGACAGCATTCGCACTGGAGTGCTATTGAATACCTTGCCAACTACCACAAGCCGTCAGACCTATTGAAGTAGGCAGTGTTATAAGCATGATGATGCTATGACCAGTGCGCAAACAAAAAAGAAACAAGCTGACGTGCTTGTAAATACAATCATTGCTACAGTGAAGTCTATTCCGTGAGAGACACGCCGCTTTCGTGCAGAGAACAAAATACAAGATAAATCAATGCACATACGCGCTTGAACCAATGAATATCCAAAGCATTTTGTGTTGCTCCTTGTTATGTATTGTTTTATTCCCAGAACAATCAGTTCTTTCATTGTTTGTACATCTTTAGGAGTACCACTACAACTTAGTGCAACACTTTCCTGTGCACAACGTTTCCCAGATTTAGAGTGCGCCTACTTTTGTTTTCAATCATGTTTTCAGCGATGTATTTATGTCTCGGCACACTTTATGCAGCCCTGAATGCTGGGGTATAAAGCAATTCTACTTAGCGTCCCAGATGTATCGCCTAAAAAGAATTAATCGCAGCATTAACCATCTAAACGACATGCGCTTCATCACCATCCTTTTAGCCAAGTCCCGTCTGATTATTTCTGTCTTCGCCAATGGACAGAATTTATGAAGGTGTATTAAACTACATTGATGGCGTTAGAATAAAAGTCACAGTTTCGCCGCAACGGCGAAGCAATGATTGCGATAGCAATAAATTGTAATGTAACGCGAAGAACGGAAAGCAGCTCGAAATTGCCAGAGCATTGCTCGAGCCCAAAGGACGCACGAAAAGAACGCACACAGGACGAGCGCGAACTAATGCGTCACAGCTCGACACTTGAAGCGCACTGCTCAAACATAAAGCAGGACGCACGAGACAAACGAACAGGTACACACAAGACGAGCGCGAACTAATTGTCACAGTTGTTACTTATTTCTGTTTGAACAGCGCGGCTCCTTTCGCAAACGCGGCCGCTGCAGCGAGCGAAGCGAAGCACCCCACCGGCCGCCCCTTCTTTCCTTGAGATAAGCGCACGAAAGCGACGACGCCCTGTAGAGCGAACAGCAACGGCGTTCGCAGGGGCGGGGCGACGATCTTTAAAGCGCGCAACACGCGCGCACGTCGCGCCATCTATGTGGCCACTAAGAAAGCATGCTGAATTACATGGTGTATATAAATAGCTCGCCGTTAGCAGGCTGAGAAACTGTGCTGTCTTGGCCTAACGGCTAACGTTGCGGGCTGCAAAGCGAGAGGTCGCCCGTTCGATTCCGCGCGTCGGAAAGAAATTCTTAATTATTTTTCTTTGTGGCCTTTCTATATATATATATATATATATACATACTTATACATATACGGTGAATGACGGCGACGGGGACGGACATTTTCCAGCGGAGACTGTCCATATAATTGCTATCGCAATAAAAACAGTCAATCGTGAAACTGAACCGCCGTGTGATGACGGTGATTTGTGCAAACAAAGCGGAAATACAGAACTTTAATAAAGCTGCAATGTAATCCTGCAAAACATAAACACGTAAAAGACAAATATAAATGCAGAACTCTGTGGTAAAAAGGGCCATCAGTTATATGGCATTAAACAAGGCAATTCAAATTGCGAGCTTCCAACTTCTTTCGAAGCAAAATGTGAGTGAAGGAACTGGCCCTAGCTGACTTAAGTTCTTAGGTTCGAACTTCCACCAGCCTGCTCCCGCTAGAGGCCTTAGAACTCTTGGCGAAAAACTGGGCTATAATCTTGAATATATAAAGAATGCAGCTAGAGCCCCGGTTTTGTAAGAGATAAAAGGCAACTTAAGACGCGAAACGGTCTCTTATTGCAACGGCGAATGTTAAGATTGATATTAAACAGAACTGAAAAGTAAAGCAAGAAGGGGGCATTGAGGGAAGGCGGTAAATCTTAAAGGCTTGGAATGATATGTTTTCTCGTAAAATGTAAGCAGGAAATTTACGTATGGTAGAAGCTGCACAGAAGTTCGAAAGGCCGCTACAAAAACGCCAACCAAGAAAGCCAGGTAAGAAATAGTGAAAAAGGTAGTTGCTGAACGGTAGCCTGCACAATGTCGCATTGGCGCACGCGCAAAACGAGCAGCGATTGGTGGCGAGACGGCGTAGTATCCGTTTAGAAAGGCGCCCTAAAGTACCTCTCGAAATAGGAAGAACGAGCGCGTTATTATCGCCTGGCATTTCCCGCCTTTTTGGCGCAATTCGTGATGCCAGCAGTCCGTACTTGTGACAACATGAGGAGACGTACGAGGGATACCAGTTCTGAATTGTCTCATGCCCTGCTTTGCTAGGCAGTAGCACGCCCGTTCTCTCTTGTCTCACGTCGCTATCGCGCGCAATCGAGTGATTTCACTTCGTTCTGTGCGTTTTGTAATGCGTAAACGGAGATAACCGGCTGTAGCCGAAAAGCGCGAAATCATCATAGGCTCAACGCTTAGTGCTGGAATTTTCCACATGTTTATAAAGAAAGAAGTGGCGAGGAGCAGACAGCGCATGTAGGAAGGCTAGTGAAGGCAAGAAAGATCTCGTATTCGAACTCATAGTGGTTTAGGTAAGCAGAGGCACCAGTCAGTTATTAAACGTGTTATCACGCTGGTAAAAACCAAGAAAGCAAAAAATGGCTTGTTCGCGCGGGAAAAATACCTTACGCAGGTGAGTGAAGCCAGATGGTGCAGATCTCGTCACCTTCGTTAAATGGTGGGAGTTTGTCAATGCCAGTGACAGGACGCAGTTGCGAAAGTTCACGCGAAGGCAGCTGGCTCCAGTTAACTGGGGAAACAAAGAAGATATACTGCAATAAACGACAGATAGCTTCAAAAAACGTGCAGCAAGATAATAGTAGGGGCTGAAACATCGTGGATACTGCTGAACGATAGGTACCAGCTACACACCTGTAAGGTATTTTGTGCATATTGTTGATGCTGCACGTGGCTGATGACGATGAATAATTATGGCTGAGCATTATGTAGTGGGTGGGGAGATTTAAACCACACACTCGTTGCGCAATTACCATTGCGTGATGCCTGGTTGTTATTTCACTCTTCTGCCACGGCGTAATAGATATGTTAACTCCATTCCTTGCCCGACATGACGCCTGTAGATTGCAAGTTATCAAAGGAGTGCTCGTCTCGTGCTCGTCTCGTGTCTATGTTCCTACTTTGTGTCTTCGTATGTTGCGCTATCTGCTCAGGTATGCAACGTGCGAGTATCCACGTCAAATGGTGCTACAGCTGCCAAACACCAGTAGACATTTTGCAACCTCTCATATACAAATGCACAGTATGCAGTCAGCTACTGTGAAGATAAGTTTCACTTTCGTCATATACCAATTCCTATGAGCGAGAGATTAGCCATTCTTTTGATATCACGATGCGGTACGTATTAAGTGGACAGTTTATTAGATGTGCCAATGACACCGGCATTTTCTTTTCTTGCAGTCGCACGCACGACCTTACAGACATCTGTAATAATAAACTACAACAATTAGCAGAATCGTCATTGTGTAATGGCGTGGAAATCATATGAGAAGAGAGGATATATTTTTAGCGAAAAGTAGAATGAACTCAACCCGCATAAGCAGTAGTAGCAGCATAGAACTTGTCCGTAATTTTAGGAGCTTTTCTTTTTCTAGCAGTGCTGTTTTTCGCAAATATGCCGTGGGATGGCTATGTAAACGTTCGCGGTAAACCAGTCTCGATATGCTTCGGGAGCAAATTATGAAGCACTCTTTGTAATTGCGTCACACTTAAAAAAACACTCTATTTCAAGACGATCTGTATTGTACAGCAGCAAAGGCACGTGGCAATACGTGGAATTGGGCATTTTTCACTACTCAATACTAAATAGAGTGTAATTTCAATCTCTCTATTCTGAAGTGAATCATCTTCTGTTCTCGCGCAAAAATTATCAGAACTCGTGCTCGAAATAATTGCGCAGTTTATTCTCGATTATATAATTTCGAGCCGACGAAAGTTATATTTTTGAAATGGCTCGGAGAGAGCGCCACATTCGACGACTCGCCGAACATGGCAGTGCCTTCAGCAAAGTGGTGATATGTAGCAATACACAGCAAGACCGGTTAACTATGCTGGAGGATCAATTCTTCCAAAGCTCAATGTATCTTTATCTTTCTTGTCCTCTCGTCAACACAAGTAGCAAAAGCTAATTGTGTAGGCAAAACGCACGCAGAGCCTCAAAAAGGGTGTTCTATCTCGAAAGATAAGGTGCCTAATTCTCTGCGATGTGAGCCACATTCTATTAAAGATAGCGGAGCGCAATAATGCGCGTAGAGTGACACTGCGAGATTTGTAGGGTAATACGATCCCGAGTTTGTCCACTTGTACACGCAGCAGCTTCACGAGTGGTGTCGAGGTATAACTGTTGCGTTTATCGATTTCATATTTTCACGTGACCGTGACGCTGACGAAGGCTGCTGTCGGCGTGACAGACCAAACTTTTTATTTGACCGCACTCACCCCCCTCCCCCTCCCCCGGAACGTTACTAGACTAGGTTCAGTTTACAAACTCTGCGCCGGCTCCGTGCTTGGCCGACAGGTGGCGGGGGCGTTCCATCGAGATCCACCCTCGCTGCTCTCAAGGCTGTGTTCAGGCGCCCAATGTGCACGTTTATCTACGTTTAACCGTGTGAAAAACCTCAAATGCATCGCTGCAACATATCTTAGCTCATTTTATCATATCCAAAAGTTGTGTGTGTGTCAATTTTATCCCATGTCGGGCGTCTTCTTGACTGGTTTTTGCCTCAGCGTCATGTACCAACTGACCCAGACTTCGACCTTATAACATACCTTAGCCACTGGCGTTTCCTGTGCTTGCTTCAAAACATGAGCGCTGCAAGCTTTACTCTCGAGTCCAAAGCTCCCGGAACATAAGGCGTTTAGCACTGCGTGCGTGGTTTCGCTACCATTTAGTAACATTGTTCGCTACTATCCCGCATGCCCTGCTTTTTTGCAATTAGCCCAAGGTTATTACGCGCGTCATTTGAACTAAACATTTTGCATTTGTATTTCTATCAAACGATTCGCACTGAAACCCACGCGTGTCGCAACTAACGGCCATGGCTTCTGTGCTCGTGAGCACCCCCCTTTCAACGTAAATGCTGCTTCATGGTATCTCGGCGGGCTAATCGTGGCCACTGTACTCACTAGCGATTCAGTATACATTAGAAAGTAACAAAGCAAGAGGGCTTTCATTCATCAGTTTATTCAGGTGTATTCCCTTCTGTCTACTCCTACTGCCACGAAGTAAAAGATAAATGCGCTGGTTGTCCTCCCACTTTGAAGTAAACTCAAGTTCACACTCCACAAATCTCAAGTACTGGCCGGTACATACGTCCTCCGCAGCGGTATAGCGGTTGCGGTGCTCGGCTGCTAACCTGAAGGTCGCGGGTTCGATCCCGGCCGCTGCGGTCGCATTTTTATGGAGGCGAAATGCTAGAGGCCCGTGACTAGCGATGCCAATGAACGTTAAAGAACACCAGATGGTCAATATTTCCGGAGCCCTCCAATGCGGCGTGCCTCAATCATATCGTGGCGTTGGCACGTAAAACCCCAGATATCATTGCTTCGGCCGTTACTTACAAAAGCTTTGCACGCTTTCTGGCAACTTTAACTTGTACACTCATGTCTTTGTGTTGCCGTAGAAACTTTGCATAGAAACGCATGCGAGTTACTCAATAAAACTTCAAAGTACGTGCAGAGAACTAGGAGCGGAAAAAAAGTGGCGGACCGACCGGCTTGTGTCGTTCCGGTACCCGCTCGTACAACCGGGCATACAACACGTCGGCATCATCTGGTTGGCTTAGATGCACACGCAACACTTAATCGAATTAGCAGTCATGTAAACACATGAGCTACGGAGCACTGGCAAAGTTTCGAACACACGGCAACAGAAGAAAGAATGCGGGAAGTTAACCGCCACAAGCAGTTCCAACGGAGACTACACGGAGTACTACCTGAGAACACCTATACAAGTTTACTTGAGCTAACTGCGTAGCGCGGGCAGCGCGGGCCACCCTAGCGCGGGATCCCGATGCGACTGCAGCGCCAGACGAAGCGGAATCGGTGGTGGTTCCGCGCGACGCGGCGCAGTTTGTAAACTGAACCTGGTCTAGTAACGTTGGCCGAACCTGTGCACGAAAAAGGAAAAGTCACGCTACAAGGAATACACGCTGTAGCATGATAGCGGCGAAAAGAGCGCCGGCCGTCGATAAACTGATCATCACTGGGACGCGCCGTCTCTTATACATCACGCATCAAACTTTCCAGCCTCATCACTGGCAAAGTTGCGCAAGCTATCGAATAACCTTGATTATTTGTGTCCTGCGCGCAATCTTAACAAAATGATCTACTACAGTCGCGAAGCTTCTCAAACACTGCAACGCAGGCTACGTCGAGCGTTGCTAACCGCCTTCGAGGGTCAACCACGAATACGTCAAAGATAGACACTCGCGGCAATATTATCTATTGAAAACTAAACCTGTTATAACCATCACCTATATTACCTGCCAACAACATGAGACAGGGTTCTCAAAATGACTTTGGAAACAACAAAACGACACATTTCTAAGGAAGAGTAAAGAAAACGCCTTTGATGAACTGATCATCGCATAATAATATATGGGGTTTAACGTCCCAAAACCACGATATGATCATCGAAGGTTATTTGGTCTCCAGGACAGATTTAGCTTACGAGTTTAACAAATTTTTACAAGCTCTACGCCTTCTGGGGGGCCACCAGGAGCGCTTAGTTTCGTTTCACTGTTAGTGAATCCGTAGACTTTCATGACACTGATAATGACGAGATGTTTTCCGCATAGATGAACCTTAAAACGACATCCGCTAAATATTACAATTGGCTACCAATAAAGCCAGTCAAGTTCACTACTTATCTTTTAGCTCCTTGTTTAGTACATATACTCAATCAATGCATTGCATCGACGGTATTCGCCAAAGAAAAAAAAACGTGAAGGTTTCAGTTATTTTCAAGGGTGGTGAAAAAATTATTTAATTTATTTATCGTCGGATTTCAGTACTGTTTATTTTCAAAAGCTTCTGAAAAATGTTTTTTCATGAGAGTAGTCACTTTTTTCGACAAACATTCGTTGATAACCGATTTGCAGTTCGGATTTCGTAAAGGGAAATCAACCGAGTCTACCCTGCTGTTACAAAAAAATATATATTTTTAAAATAATGTTGACCAGGAATGAGCGCTTCGAATGTTCATAGATTTCACTAAGGCGTTCGATCTCCTAAATCATGAGATTTTGAATCACAAGCTGAATATGTATGGCATAACAGATCCTTGTCATGATGTTGTCGTCGTACCTAAATCAACTTGACCAAGCAGGGGATATTAATGGTGAGTTATAGGTTTTGCGGTCAATCAAACGCGACGTGCCCCAAGGTAGTCTGCTCACCGCTTTAATTTTTTGTGTTTACATTAATAATATAATTAACACTTTTAGTAACCCACAGTTCATTCTCTATGCCTATGATACAGGCATAATTCTTAGCGGCCACACCCCGACGAGCTTATACTGTGAGGAAACGCTGTTCTTGAATCGTTAAATGAATGGTGAGGGTAAAGTACATTTTTCGTAGGTATTAAAGAAACCAAAGCTGTCTTCCTTCGGCACACAAATATAGTAGTTGCCCTTACAAACCGCCTTCTGCTTGTGAAAATCAAATAGGCATTACAAGTTTTCTTTTTTAATTCACTTGGAGTAATTTTTGATTCGTCAGTGAGACGCACGATTCACGTGACTCACATTGAAAAGAAGTTGCATCAGTCAATTGGTTTTCTTTCCAGATGTCTATTTGATTTCCCTACCCGCTTGAAGCTAAGAATATATCATACTCTCTTTCAATCGCACATTACCCATTGTAATTTGGTGTGGGGCATGACATCAAAAACTATTCTTAACAGACTACTGGTATTACAAGAGAAAGCCGAGAGGCATATTGCTGGCATTAGTTGTAGAACACACACCAGAGAACGTTTTGGTAAATGTAATAATATCAGCTTAAACCATTGCTTTTCAACATCGTCTATTGTAGTAATTTAGATTTTCACCACCTGCCGTAAATCAGTTTTTGATATATTTAGTTCTACCAGAAGTGCTGATAAGTGGACTCTTCCTCATACAAGAACCAACTGCAGAACTCGAATTCGGCAATTCCTCCTGCCGACGATTGTAAACACACATGAAACAGCTTATGTTGCCTACTCACCCTAACACCTGAAGAACATAAGAAATATTTTGTAAGTTGCAGTGTATGGGCTTCTCGTTTTTGTTTGTGTGTCCTATATTATGACTGTGGCGTATTTATTTTTACCGCAACTTGCATAGTTCTAGACTTTTTTATTGTAACTTTACACCTGTATGCATAGTGTTATCAATTTCGCTTCTTGACTGCGTTTTGTTTCTCTGCCGTGTATGTCGCATGAATGTGTTCTGTTGGGCCTCAGGCGCACTCAAGCGACAGTTTTATAGATTTTGGTCTGTGGTCCCTGCTCCTTTTGTATGAGAAAAATAAAGGCAACTTTATAACTTCGACTGCCCTCTTTTACGAAAGGCCAAACTACCTCTCTTCACTAGAAGCCAATTTGCATATACGCAGGCGTTATGAGATGAACCGTCGTTCTTTATCACTTCTAACGGCCCTTATGCCTACAAATGGTAGATTCACGCGATTGCGCTTGTCACGGCCTTGCCGTGAAGAACGTAAGAAGAAATAGCCAACACCGCTAAGTCAAAAAAAATTTCAAGCAGTTGATACCAAAATAATGTGTAAGACAGAAACCACTAAAGAGCCGTGGTTGATCTCTACATTTTGTTGGTTCTAACACATAACACTGGTAATTAGCGTGCACTATCATTAATCTACGAGGGTTTCAAAACCTAACTAACGATCTGTCTCACTCAGCTGCGAGCCATCGCTCGTGCCTTGAAATGCTGCGAAATCAGTTTCTGTCGCGTTGGTACGCCGTTTGTATGGCCTGCGTTTTCGTTAGTTATTGCTGAAAATGTTTTAAATGCTGAACAATGCCCGAGAGCGTGAGGCAACATTGCTGCGTGTACATGTACTGAAGAACAGCCATGTCCATACTGTTCTTCAACATTTTTTTAGCTACAGCCGTAATTGAGACAGACTGCATGTGCAAATCTTGAAAAATGACCATCCTGAACTCTGGTATGGCGTGCTTAAGGCAGCTCCTATGCAGTCTTAGACAGTTCTAAGTACTGACAGATAAATTGGGTATAGGAAATTAATTGTTTTCTGTTACTAAGATAAAGTTTACACTGATAAATGAGGTTGTAGAGCTTCCATAGAGTATAAAATATCTTAAAACAAGCATTAGCGATTCACCGGTGGGTGTAGGCCGAGGCTACAATTAAATCTCCCATAGCAAATTTTTGTCCGAGAGCTTCCAGAGGCGTTCTACATACTAGGTCTGTGCTTCACACTGCCAATTAGTTTCGTCATTTTTCTGAAGCGTTTTACCTGGGATTACCTGGGATGTTAGAGCGATAGCCTTGAAAATTGGTTCGTACGGGCAGCAGCTCTATTATAAAGACAACTTTTCTTTGACTTCGAAAGCTTATTTTATTGCAATAGCAATTATATAGACACTCTTGGCTGATTTTTGCCGTCGCCGTCGCCGTTTGTCGATGCCGTCATGTCCCGGATATGTATATGTGTGTATATATATATAAAAAAGGCACATAGAAAAATAAAGCAGAAGAAAAAAATTCTGAACTACCCCACCGCGGATACGAACCATCAGCCGATCGCTCCCCAGCGCGCTGTGTTAGACAACTCAGCCACACGCCATATATGCGCCGGCGAAATAACGGCGAGCTATTTATATACACCATGTACCGCTGGTGGTAAGCAAATCTCAGAAGAGCGTGAGCGTGTTTTCTATCACGCAACGCTCCTTTTTTTCAGTTTGAAAACTGCCCTTCAGTCGCGCACGACAGAGTGGCCCTTTTCTGTACCCACTCGTGGTGTGGAAGGAAAAAATTCGGCAAATCCCACGTACCGTGGGAATCGATGTTATGCGAAGCATGCGCGGGATAGTGACTGTGGCATAATTTTTCATGTTGAGCGAACCGTTACAGAATGACGCTAGAGAAATGTGGAAGTGGTATAAACACACTCATATGCTGAAGAGTCGCATATGTCTTATATAACCAGTTGTTTACAGTTGCGCAACGATGCCAAAAGTAACATGGGTGTTACCATCACCAGACGCGGTAAGCTGATATCTAGTTGCTTATATTCTTCAATACTTGATAGCGCGAATCCGAACAGCACAAAGAAGAAACACAAATGCACAGGACAGGAGTTACTCGCAACTAAGCTTCATCAAGCAAACTTCCCCTGGATATCACACAGCCGTGTGGCACACGCAGGCGCACTGCACGTACGGTACAGTCATAGTTGCGGTTGTTACAGTTGCGTTACAGTTGTTATTCTTATACTTATCTGTTATGTTGGGAATGCACGCACGTTTCACGAACCCGTGTGTATGTGTAGAAGGGCTTCTTGACAGTTCTTGAACAAGGTCATTATCAAGGGCGTAGCCAGAAATTTTTTTCGGGAGGGGGGGGTTCAAACATACTTTATGTATGTTCGTGCGTGCGTGTGTAAATATGCAAGCAAAACTGAAAAAGCATCAGCAGCTGGACCGGACTTGTTAATCCGATCCGTTCGTGATCACGGCTACGAGGGGTCTAAGGGTAGTGAAGTGCGAGGTATAGCACAGCTGGTGGAAATCCTGGATGCCTCTTACGATGAAATGATCTATGACGCCTCCTGTCGTGCACGTGGCAGCGAGGTCTTTTGATGTCCTGTCCACATTCAAGCCGTCTTTCACGCAGTATAAAGACCAGGCCTTGTTGGGTCTTGATAAGTCAATGTGTCAATGTTCAAGCCACCGGTAATGATGAGGGGTCTTGTTCTCTTGGCAGATCTAGTGTAGGAAGCATTGACCCCGGTTCTTGCGTAATCGACGTGGTCCACGTTGGGGACCACGTCAACGAGTGCATAGTAGTTGAGCGTGTTCAAGGGTTGTTCTGTCTTCAGCTTCCTCACTTTCCTTGTGTCCGCCACGGTGGTGTAGCGGTTACGGTGCTCGGCTGCTGACCCGAAGGTGACGGGTTCGATCCCGGCCGCGGCGTCGCATTGCGATGAAAGAGAAATGCTAGATGCCCGTGTACTGTGCGATCTCGGTGCACGTTAATGAATAACAGATGGTCAAAATTAAAGCCTCAACAATTATTATTATTATCACTTTCCTTGCGTGTCAATGTGTGTGTTCGCGTCCACTGTGTTGGTTGACAAAGTATCAACTGTGGCACATACGCGCATAACTTAAACTCTGGTGTGCGGGTATGTGCCAGACGTGACTGAGAGAAAAGGGTTTCATGACGTACGCGACATGTATTTTGCGTTATTCATATCATGACCAGTGAATCGCGTTCACCGTACACTGATCCCCTGCTATGCCAATTTTCGTATATTAGAAGTTATGGAGACGACCAGGAGAGCGCCCAGACGTAGGCGGCTGGATAGATAGATAGATAGATAGATAGATAGATAGATAGATAGATAGATAGATAGAAACGCCCAAAGTACCTGAGGTTCGCTAAGAAATGCTTCGCATTTAAAAAAAAGAAAGAACAACGAGAACACCTTAAAGTCAGTGACTCTAAGAACACCTTGCATCAGACGCCCCCTGTCGTAGGAGACGCAGAGCGTCACTCCACGCGCCGCAGTTTAAAAGAAGAAGAAATATCTAAGAGCGTCTAAATTGTACATTTTCCCACTTATATTAACCGCCGGTTTCATGGCCAATCCCCGTAGTGGGTAAGAGGCAAGAATTAAGGGTCAAGCTATAGGTCAAGCAAACAAGCAAGCGTCTGATTCTCCATTGTGGACACTTGCAGCGTGTTGCTCAAGCACACAGGCGTAACAACTGTCACAGTTGTTAGTTCACGCTTGCCCTGTGCATGCCTGTGCGTTCATTTAGGGCGTCCTTATTTGTGCTTCAGCGGCACGCTTCCAGTATCGAGCAGCTTCTTGTTTTTCGTGTGACATTTCGATTTCTTGCTATCGCAGTCATTGCTTCGGCCTTGCGACGAAACTGTGACTTTTTGTGAACACGTGCTAATGATTACTCCAGCCTCGCACCACATTTGAGATGCTGCAAATGTTCTAATTTTACATTATTTCCGTCGCCGTTGCGGGCATCCGATTATAGAGTGTGTTTTAGGGGCGAAGCTCCTTAAGGCGGCACCCGTTCGTCCCTCGTAGTCGTCGTCGTCGTCGTAGTAGTAGTAGTCGTAGTCGTAGTCCGTAACAAGGTCTTACGCTTTGACCTCCAAGGTGGTGCCGGTGGGAGATTTTTCCTGTGCGTTGTTGAACAATAAATATTCGCAGCGTGCGCGTTAACTAAAAGCCGAATTCTTCTGTCTCTCATTCCCCATTAGCAGCCATTGGCATGTTCCAGTAGGAAACGTTAGTAGAAGTAGAAGTGTAAGTGTTAGCTAAAAGCCGACTTCTTCTGTCTCTCATTCCCATTAGCAGCCATTGTTTACCTCCAAGGTAGTGCCTGGTGAGATTTCTCCTGTGTGTGATTAAACAATAAAAATTTTGTTCAAAACGCCGTTGATTGATGAAATAAACCAACGAAAGACGCCAGATGTTTTGTAAAAGCAAAACGAAAGAACGCCAGATGTTTCTAAAGCAAAACGAAAAGACGCCAGCTGCTTAACGAAAGACGCCAGATTATTTTTAAAGCAATGGTTTTCTAAACAATGAAAATTCACAGCGTACATGTAAAATTAAAGTGAGCTGCAAGTCGTCATAAGTCATCGAACCTTTAGTATAAACGCGCCTGATCTGACGTCGGTGACGATGTACTGGGCAGAATTAACGGAAGATTCACGGTTTACCGGTGAACCTCCGCAGCTTCGCCCACTCATCATCATTCACTCCGTGGATATGCTGTGTTTTTTTTGTTTAATCTTCTCTTGGCGGTAGACGCTGAACATCATGAGGCCAGAGAGCATTCCGGTCGAAACATTTAAAATATGAAAAGATGAACAACTGGACGCCACTTAAAAATTGTAATGTGCTCGCAGTAACTTCAAATATAATAGGACATATGAGTCGTGAAGTTAGAACAGCTTATAAAAGTGAATGTGGTTACACCATACAACAAATAATTCTCAGTCGAAAGTAAGCAAAATTTGAGGCATCTGAAGGAATATATATTCCTGTGCTTACAATTAACCGTTTCGGCTTCGCAATTTGAACGCTATTTGCATGAAAAGCTCATGAAAAATTAAACATGCCAGCAGTTCTTTTCACGAGCGGTCATGACGGCGTGAATTCTGGTTTCCTTTTTAACAGAACACCCAAAAGCTTGTTCTGCAAAACCTGGCACGTCGCCACCAATGTAATCCTCGTCTTTGAGTTGAGCAGTTCAACTCCTTAGCCGATAAGCTGTCTTGGTGTGTCGGGAAAAAAGCGAGTATGAGCAAATTATACCATCGCCAAAACACCAAGAAAAAATTTGCGCACTGCACGAAGGCCATCACGGACCCTAGACAAGACGCTCAGCTCCTGGCTGTCGAGGGGGCCCGTAAACGAGAGGAGACGCATGGCCACTCTGTTTCGACATGGGACTACCCAACGACCGGGTACAGCCCAACCTAGTAGGCCCCCCTGCTTAGATTCTCAGGACCTGAATAAAGTTGCTTGCCACTACAACTGCTACTACTACTACTACATTTATTACTAGTATACTACTACGGCGCCTCCCACGTACGTATTTTCATATAGACCATATCCCTCAGCGGCACACGGGCGCTGCTATGTTTGATCGCGTGATCGTAACTGGCCTTCTCCCAGCCAGAGACCCCCACTGGTTGCCCCAGCCAAAGCACTGGGCCAGCGAAGCGGCCGTGGCCGTACCACACAAGGTCGTTGTACCAAGGTGTAAGCAAGTCACAGGCTTGTGCACCTAAACATAGTTCTACTTGTAATCGCCTCAAAGTTGATAACGTTGAGACATTTGCGTTTCTTTGGTACGTACTACGCCAAAGCGAAAGTGATATGTGTAATCTACTTCGCATTTATCACGTATGCCTTTAATTCTTGTATTAGCAACCGCCAGTAACCAGACTTACAAGCCAACATTGCAGCACCCGTCCAGACGCGACCGCCCGCTTCAGTCCGAACTCGCACTTGCTGCTTGCCCACCTTCCTCACAGAAATGAATAAGTGGTGGAATCGGCTATCGCTTTGTGTCAGCTCACGCTGGGGAAAAAGCATCGTGTATGCTTTGTCTTTATTTTACAATCAGCTGTCTTGATTTGGCCATGCCTGCTAGGCCTTGTCTCTGAGAATATGATAATGAATCTCGGAAACACTGCAAAATACCGACGAATACATTGCTCTCGAAGCTCCAGGACACGAATATGAAACAAATAAATGCGTAGGTTTCGAACTTACGGGCCACACCGCGCAGGACAATCACGTGATAAATTCGAGACGGAAGGAACCTGTATCTACAGGTGCCGCCATGTTGGCTTTTCCGGAGCTGCCGTCTGCTCGCTTCTACTCGCGTGCGCGCCGGCGCTCTGGGGAGGGCTTGCAGATGACGCCACGTGGATAGGGACATATTGAGCAGCGCTGCAAAAGACCACAGCAGGGGGACGGCCACAGTGCGGTGGTGCCATGCAGTTTTGATTGAATAAACCAGCTGTAGAAAATCGTCTATAGATCATGTAGTGTCTTCGCGTCTACAGCGACGTTTTCACGTATCTGAACTACGTCAGTTTTGCTCGTTGACCGATTTATGGGCAGCATTGTCAGGATTCTGATTCCATGCTACGCTTGTTGTTCGTTATACTTGGTGTTGCTTCTAAAGGCAGTTTTTGATATCATGACGAACTCGCACAAGCGGGATGTGGCGGAACGGGAATGTTCCCCGCAAATGAATACCAGAAATCGATACAATGATGTTCGTCGACACAACGAAGTTTGTTGCTGCAAGTATGACTTCCTTGTATCGGGGTTAAACTGCACTGAATTTCGGACAGTTCTTAAAACATTTAGAAAAGTTCTTATGATTTCATATTGTTTCTCTAATATTGCAAGTGGTGACATGCATAGTTCCTCCCGAGCTGCGAATACATTTCGCGCTATTTTCAAATTGCACTTATAACAGTCATCAGGCACTACATGTGCAAAAGTCACGCTTAGTCTAGACCCTTTCATTTTTCTCCATATTCATTTATAAGCTTCGTTTTAACTTTGGCACATAAACAAGATATCTTGTTTTGTACGCCGAGAACAACGAATAAAGCGAGTCACCTCAATCAACACACACAGGCGAAGGACATTGTATAGTAATGAAAGGAAAGAAGAGGAACAACTTGCCGCAGCAGCAGCAGAGGCGCCGTCGTCGTCGTGCAGAACGCAGTTGAAGGGGTTCTGAGCCAGCCATCGAGCTTGGTGAGAAAACAAGTTCTAGGAGCAGCAATCACTGCTTTCAACAGTTCAATCGTATGCTGTCAAGCGTGCCACGTAGAGTGTAAATACGGAGCGCGAAGTCGCTAGTTCCTCAGGTGCTTTGTATTCATACAGGCACAGGCATCGATCGGCCTCAATGACTTCGGTGGGCAAAAACCAGCTGTATGTGGTGAAACAGCATAATAATAATAATATCCGGGGATTAACGACCGAAAACCACGACATGATTAAGAGAGACGCCGTAGTCCATGGAGGGCTCCGGAAATTTCGACCACCTGGGGTTCTTTAACGTGCACCTAAATCTAAGCACATGGGCCTCAAACATTTTCGCCTCCATCGAAAATGCAGCCGCCGTGGCCGCGATTCGATCCTGCGACCTTCGGGTCAGCAGTCGAGCGCCATAACCACTAGACCATCGTGGCGGGGCATCGTGAAACAGCAGATTGAGGCTATTGGCTGATGAGTTACAGTAATCTGGAGCACCATTTCGATTATAGAAGTACTTCTTGAGGGGCTAGTTGGTGAAGCATGTTTAAAGGAAATGCGCAAAGGAAAGGAAAGGCGCTCGTCTTACTGTCTCACTTTCGCGGAGTCTAAATTTGCGCCTTTCCTTTCAAGCCGTTTTGATCAGGTGCGCTTCTTGCCACTGAATGTTGGCGCTTGCAGGCGCCGCGCTCTACATTGTAATAAAATTGCACAGTAGCAACACTAGAGCACGCAGTAATCAAAAACGTAGTGAGCGTGTGCGATGTAGTTTCTATGACCCAGCGACGATGCCATGTGATGTCATATTACGTGGCATCTCAGTGACGTCCCTATGACGTCTTAAGAACGTAGGGAATTTGGTTGACATGGTTGTAATAATAATATTGCGGGGTTACGTCATCGCATAAGATGGTTTTCTTTCATCACTTATGTTGGCGCTGAAGCTGACGATCACTTTTCGTGTTTGATTAGACATCTCAAGCTTTCGTCTTTTAGAACAAGCCCATTTCATTCGCAGTGACGACAAAACCCCGTGCACTGTTTTTTCGATACCCAGTTCGTTAAGCAATAAAACAGGTCATGCGTTCCATGAAAGTGCATTCAAGGAAAACATTGCTGCACTGTAGCTTTAAGGGAGACAATAAAACCACTGGACAATATTTTGTAAAGGAACTGACTTCATCTTTTACAACCTCCTCGCGCTGCCTCTGTTCAAAGGCGCCACCGGACAAACTTGCACCAGCGCGACGCTGCGCTTGCAGGCTTTGTCAGCACGAACGACCAAAAGGCAAGCGGGCTTTCGGCTGCACATGTTGCATGCCAGCTGCGCGAAGTCAGACTCTTTCCCCCAGCTAAACGTGCTGCTTCGTTACGTGATAAATAAATCAAGAATAAGAGAACGGCTGCTCAGGAAAGCACAAGTTGCGTACAGTCGCGGCTAATGCATTGGTACCGTGCAAACGTTGTGAAATGTAGCGTGGGAAAAGAGTGGTACCACGTGGACGTAGAAGAGAAGGAGAATGTGAGGCACAAACGCAACCTGCTCACGGTTTGTCAATCCTGGAAAGAGCGGAGCGATGGCGTGCATCTAAGATGACCGCTCCCAGCTGCGTAACATGCTTAGTCAACGTAAAGGAGATAGCAAGGAGAGTATTATGTCGGCGCGTTATCTTCTCTTACGACATGTTCGCACATCAACGGAAAATACATGTCGGCGCATACACAGTCCTTTCTCAACTCTGCTGCAACGAGCTCGTCCGCCAGAACGTGCAAGGGTAACCCTTTGCATAAAGACAAGCTTCGCCCATTTATGACGCAAGGCCTTGAAGGCGAGCATATTTTGGGACGGGTTGGGATTTTTATTTCGCGTGCCCTGCCTGTTTCTTGAGCGATATTATACTTCCGCCGAGAGCTGAACATTTTCGACGAAAAAAGGTAAGATTTGCAAGCATGTATGCGCAGATTATATTCGGATCAGAAGCCCAAAGGAGCGTGAAATGTTGGATAAGCTGTATGCGTCACCTCTGTGTTAAGGTACCGTCCAATGCAATGGATTTGCATAAGGTGTGTTTCATAAGGTGTTTTTGCATAAATTGCGCGACAGTGAAACGTTTCGGGATCCTATGTGGAGCTTCGTCGTACGAAATGGGCGCCGAAAACTTGAGAAACATTGCTGTGCGTGCTTAATGGCCATGGCCTATTATATATACAATCGCAGAGCTTAATATAAAATTCCAGTAGCACAAGTAACATATGACAAGATTATCCATTAGCATATGCTGAAGTGCGCTCATATTGGCACTGCGCTTTCACAACCAATCTCGAAAACCAGTTGCAAAACTGAGGTTGGTTATCTTTACAGGAAAAGTAAACCGCTTTCCAGTTTCAGTAGACCAACATTACTGCCGCGGTATAACTGAAAACAAAACCTTGCAAGTAGCATCTGTTTTCGTGCATGCGCAGTGCTGGAAAATGTTAATTTACAACCATCCATGCATGTGCTTGTCGCCACTGTCAAGCATGAAAGGCGATGAGTCCTTTTTTTTCGGAAGCCATAGTACGACATCCTCGAATATGTAACAAATATGTCGTGAAGCTTCGGCCAAAAAGCGGTTCAGAACCTCTTGCTAGCGACACCAGCAAGGGGAGTTACGGGTGCTGCGATTGAAGCGCGACTATGTTTGGACGGAACAAACACTAATGACGAGGAACCAAGTTTTATTCAAGGTCGAAGCAATCTTTATGTTTTACGGATGACATATATTTCTGGACAAATATTATGTAGGTGCAATGATTCAACAATGTATGACAGTGTGTAAATATTCTGAGAAACCTTTTCCTTAGCGCCCCATGAGAAAGAAAGGCGCACGTCATCGTTATTCAGCGCAGCCCTTGCGGTGCATGGAAAGGTGCGCTCGTAATGTTCGTCTGCGAGGACACGACACCTCACGTGTTCTGGTGTTTCGTACTTCCATGCGTTCTCTGAATTATTGTGGTGAGAATTTGATGTTTTCTGTGCGCGGAGTTGCTAAGTGTGTTTGACCTTTGGTGAACATGCCGAATACGTTGTTCAACGGGCAACAGGGCTACAAGGTTAATATTTAAAGCCAAACGCTTTCCTCGGTATTCACGGAAATGATATACTGTTCAAGAATGCAGTAGCAGCACGCGTAGGCCTGCTGTCCCATCTCTTCTAGATAAGACACCTGCGCAACGATTCGGAGTAGTGTGCTTGCTGGATTTTCATGGATCAGTATTCCTGCTGCCCGGTTTCCTTCATGAACATGCAGTGCGAACTATATTCCCTGTTATTGGTTACCAGATCGCTAAGTTATCTGTCGGCCTACAATTCGCATGCATGTATACGTTACACATAAAGTTAATTTATTGGAGCATAAGGGCAAACATAGTGCACGTAGTGTACGCATTTTAAGTGCTTATTAGGGCACCTGTTGCTCATTGTTGCAGGGTGTTGTTGTGACCGTTGAATAACACTGAAATGTCATCACTTTGGCGTACCCAGGCATCATTTCTTCTCGTTAGAATTCAAAGCACACAAGCAATGCGCTCTTTAAGGCTCCTGCGCATGTGCGAAGCCAATAAGCAACGCTGTAAACATGAGAGGTGCGCTGCTGCTTACTTTAATCCCGCTTTGGAAGATGACATAAGCGCTAAATAAAAGTCCCAAGAATAAGGTTCCTGGTAAACTAAGTCGAATAAAACGGCGGTCCACTAAAACACCACTATTTATTCATAAATCGAATATTAGTTTAGCTAGCGCTGGCTTCAAGCGCCCTCGCCAAGGACTTTCCGACTCGCCGTAGCGCGAGTCCTTAGCTATCAGAAGCCTAAGAAAACTATTTTGCCGTCAAATTTCGCGCTAGTGCAAACAAAATGATCTCGCTTTTTTACCAAATATTGCGTCATATCTACTTTATTTTTGTTCCGCCGGAAGTGTTCCCTCCTCACACAGATGGCGTTAAGCCCCATGAGCAGTTGATGTGCAGCCATTTTCCGAACGTATGCGCTTTTATGGAAGCTTCGCTACCAGTTACATTTACGTTGTCAGTACAATTTTCCAAAGTGTCAATCGTGTACATTCCTTGGGGTGTGTTGATACACGAGTATTCGAACTTTTGTCGAAATGCTAGCTCTGTGTCGTGTGTAGGGATACGCTGACGCTGTTAGTGGTGCTTCTTGGTTTGTTACACTGACACTTTGAGTTCTACTTTTATTCTTAAAATGAAAGGGTGTGAAAATAAGTGTTTATTTTGTTGTTGTTTAGCATAAACTAGCTAAGATAGCGCGCACGTTACCCATTTTGTGCTTGGATCTACACTTCTAGCACAAAGACCACTGTTTCTATTTGTCGAACTAGGCCCTTGTTGCCTAGAATTTTTAATAGCGACGGGAAAGGGGCTAAATCTATGACACCGATTTGCAAAATTCTTCATTCGGGATGCAGACGCTCTTACCTGGAGAGCTTTTGGCTCCGTAACCTTCTGAATACCTTCGAGCTACGCTTTCGGTTTTATGGGTGTAGGGGGGGGGGGGGCACAATGTTTCCAGTTTAAAAAGCCTATAAATATGCTCTTCAGAAGTTTTCTAACGCTTAATAGCTTCACACTAACAACGCTTCCACTATTTTATTGCACTTGACGAGATGAAATTTCGTGCGCCGTTCACAGGGTCTCGCATGATGCTCAAGTGACAGCCAAATGAGTATTGAGACCAGTATTGAGTTCGAACCGCTAGATAGTATGTACAGAAAAATAGCTGGCTGTCCCATATTGGAGAGTGGATGTAAGCATAAAAAAATTAGGCGAAGCTTGCACTAAGCTGTGCAAGGCTTGAAGCAGTTAAACTGGAAGATTCTGAAAATTAATTTGATTGTTTCTAGGTTGTTTATAGCCCTCACCTAGGTGATGCAAATTGTTTCTAGGTTGCTTCTAGGTCGTTACTCGGCTTTAGCTAGGTGATGCTAGGTTGTTTCTACGTTCATTCTCAGCGCACAGAGGTTAGAGTCAAAAGAGAGACAGTCACAGCTACGACAAGGATCTGGAAACTCCAGAGACAGAAACTCGCGCTGAAACCAGGCGTTCCCACCTCTCATAGCAGGCCCGTAGCCAGGGGGGCCTGCTATGATAATCATAAATCAGAATTTTTTAGATGCGAAGTATCTTAAGGCGGAGCTCAATCCGGTGGTGGTGGTGGTGGTGGCGGTGGTGGCGGTGTGCGGCGTGACCACCCTTACTGCGCATGCGCATACCCTCTCCACACACCTCCTCTCCACTCACCCTCTCCCCTTCCCCTCTCCACTTTCCCTCTCACCTTCCCCTCTCCACTTTCCCTCGCCCCTTCCCCTCCCCACTTTCCCTCTCCACTTTCCCTCTCCCCTCCCCCTTTCCACTCTTCCTCTGAAACGCGGGCTAGACATGCCGAAATTCTCTCCTGCGCAACGCCGCGATGAGCTCGAGCGCATGCGCGTCCCCTCCCCTTCTCTCTCCCCTTCTACGCTGCCCCCTCTCGCCCGCCTGTCGACCGCGTTCCCCGCTCGCCCTGTGAGAATTAACGGCCAGGCTAGATGGAAGAAACGACGCGCGTAGCGTCCCTCTTCGCGTTCCACGACGCGAGGTCGGTAGCATGCCCAACGAACGCCAACGGAACGTGATCGTGCAAGTGCTCCGGCTTCGCATCGCCTCATGGTCCCCTTTAGCGGGAGATGGTGTAATTTTTTTTATACATGGTGTTTTACCAAAAATAAATAATGAAAATCGGCGTTTTTCTCAAATAGTCAAGGCTTTCAGCAAGTGCCCCCCCCCCTCCCCCGGAAAAAATTCCTGGCTACGGGCCTGTCTCAGATACAGGGGCACGTCGTCGTTGGCGGAGGCGCTCCATTACTTCGGTGTCTTATCGCAGGCCCTGTTCCCTAGTATTCTCTCGTTGTACGTACTCGCCGCCGTCGCTTCGCAGCCATTTGTTGGGCTAACTGTTGTCTTCTTCATTTTTAGAGGACCTGTGGTGAGTAGTGAAATTTCGCAACACAGGCGAAAAACCTTAGCTAGATGAAGACGGCATTGAGCAAAGTCTGTTGAGTGAAGTGGTTTGATGGATTTAGCAGTGAGACGTCAGAACAAGCATCCATAAATTAAAGCAACACGTTTATGTCCTCATTCCGTCTTCTCTTGAACTCCACCGCTACATGATTTTTTAAATATTTTCTCACATGTAACTTTGGCAAAAAGACTAAGAGAACTTGTATAGAGACGAGCATACGGGTCGCAATATCTGCTGCACTTAATCATGATCTTGGCCTTGCGTAGGTACACCACGTATGGAAGCCTAGCCTCAACATCCTGAGCACGACTTACGTCTGCTAATGGTGCATGACGCATCTCCAGTTCTGACAGCGCGAAAGATGCCTGCAGCTGACAGCATTTTCATGTAGCAGCACTGGTGATGTAAGCACGTCAAAAAATAAATAAAAATATCGCACCATCTCCCGCTAAAGGAAACCATAAGGCGATGCGAATCAGTGTTTCGGCATGTCGAGCCCGCGTTTCAGAGGGGCGGGGGAGAGGGGAAAGGGGAGAGGGAGGTGTAACGGAGAGAGGAGAAGAGGGGGGGGGGGAAGGGAGAGAGGAAAGTGGAGAGTACACGTTGCTGCACGTTGCACAAGTACACTTTGCTGCACACCATCGGCGCATGGGAAAACGACATATTTTGTACCACCAAACCAACTGCTGCTGGCAGGGATTGTTATATGCGTTAGCTAGCAAGCAGGGGCGTAGCCAGAAATTTTTTTCGGGTGGGGTTCAACCATACTTTATGTATGTTCGTGCGTGCATTTGTATGTGTGCGTGTATATATACGCAAGCAAAACTGAAAAATTTCGGGGGGGTTTGAACCCCCCCAACCCCCCCCCCTTGGCTACGCCCCTGCTAGCAAGCACATTGCGCGGAAAGTCATTGTGTAGTTCAACCAAGAGCCAGTCCATTGCCGTGTGTGCTGAACGAAACAACCATTCGTGGCAATGACCGGCACACACATGACCATTCGATTAATTTATGCGTTTTTAACTTGCAGAATATATCGCAATTGCGGAATTTATTTTACAGCTTTCAGCCCCACTTAGGCTATCTTTGAATTATTTTGAAGTTGCGTGCTACTCCCCAGCTTGATTTTGGTTCTGTGTTGACGTACTCGGGAAATCTCACAAGTGTTAGCTTTGTCGCCTGCAAATCTTTGCTTTTTTTTTCTTTCTACAGAAAAATAAGCGCGTTTGCTTAGCCTAAAATATCATGTCGTAGTGTCACCGCATTTTTAGGTCATTCTACACGTCACTGACTCAAGCCTGACGTACGCATGAGAGCAGTTCTCTCTTTAGAAGTACACCGCAAAAAAAAAGTCAGCAGTCTCTTACTAACGAACACGGCATAACTGCGTTGGAATCCCAAGTCACGCTAGTCGTATTTATACTCTCATGAATGTTTTAAATGCTTTTCTATTTTGTTTTCCTCTATACTGTACCCCACAGTGGCGCGCCTGAGTAGGCGTTCGGTGCGTTGTGGTATCAAAAAGCGAAGCACTTGGTGGGTGGACAATTTCACATTTAGCCAGTCGTACAAGTGGTTTTGGTATCTATCTACATTATGCCTGGTTTCTCTGCATCTAATCACCCTCGTTGGAGGCAAACATCTCTTTGGCCCTGTCTTCAGATAGGATGCATGATAATACTGAGCCACTCCAATGTAATCGGCAGCCGTCTTTTCTTGTCTTGCTCCTCAAGCTTGTCCTTCTTTTGTGGTACTCCTGTTTCCTGCCTTCTGTTGAATGGGCGCTTTTCAGGTTTGAAGGCGGCATGGGTGGACCTTGTTTGACATAACTTCCTTTAAAGCATACATTTCACAGCGAAAGCTGTTATGCAATCACAAGAGCCGATTTTGGTGGTGTAGCTGTCCGCCGCCGCAGCCGCCACTACCGCTGGTGTCCGTAACCGCTATCACACAAAATGAGAAAAAAAAAATAGTGGAGCTTGCACTAAGCCGCGCAAGGCTCCAAACAGCGAAATGGGGCGATTCTGAAGGCTAGTCTGATTGCTTCTAGGTTGTTTCTAGGCATTAGAAAGGCAATGCAGGTTGTTTCTTGGTTGCTACTTGGTCGTTGCTAGGCTTTAGCTAGGTGATGCTAGGTTGTTTCTACGTTGATTACCAGCGCAGAGTGGTTCGAGTTAAACCACCGACAGTCACAGAAACGACACGGATGTCTAAACTCCAGAGACAGACCCTCGCGCTTAAACCATGCGTGCGCACTTCTCATATATTTAACGGCACGTCGGCCTAGGCTTATCATCGCGTCGGGGTCTTCTCGCAGCCTTGCCCGTTTCTTGGTATTCTCTCATTGTACGTACTTGGGGTCTTCAGTTCACCGTCAACTCTTCGCAGCCATTTCTTAGGCTAACTGTTGCTTTCTTCATTTTTAGTGAACCAGTGCTGTGTAGTGGGATTTTCCCAATTTCTGTGGCACATATCTGTTTATGATGATGATAGTTTTGTGATAGGCCGCACAGTTGCACATATCCCTTTGATGACGATAGTGCTCTTTTAGGAGCTGGCTCACCAGATTCTTAAGCTAGGGCGAAGTCCCGCGCCGCAACCGTAACCTTAGTTCCAGAGGCGACCGCTACAGGCGCAGCTCGCACGAAAGAGAAGTCTTCTTCCTCTTGTTTTTCAATCGCCTTGATGATGATATTCGAGCGCCCTGATGATGATGCATTATCTAGCTTAAGCATCTTCGCAGTTAAAAGATAATGATGAAAACAATGAAATATCTCAAAAAGCATATTGTAATAACGTACGAGTAGAGTAGTTCTGTACGGTGCCGTCAGAGCACGAAAGTAAACGCGTGTCAGACTATACGGCTTAAAGTTTCGCAAACACTTCAAAGGCCAACGGTATGATCGTGGTTAACAAGGTTCAGCAGGCCTAAAAATCTGTGTGAGGGGTGGTGACCAGAATGACCTTCATGCAAGCTGTAATATCGCACCCCAGTTGGCGTATCTAGGTAAAAGAAAGCGAACAAATGATTCTATGTTCTATAGTGATTACAGAATGACCAGGAGAAAGTAGGCGACTATAGGTAGCGTGCAAAGAAGCGTACTATTGAACAGTAGGAAGGAATAGCACATTCAAACGAACCACTTACCACACACACAGCTGTGTGATGACTTACCACACAGCTCTGACTGCGGTGCCTCCGCTGAAGACGCGTCAGTTTCAAATTTTAGGTGGCGAATGTAGTTCTTGGCATCCGTATGAAATCCATGCAGAATCAGCATTCCTCACGTGTACTAGCTACTCCCATATATCGCAGTAAATAAATTACTATTTCATCTATTGTCCGAAATATATGTACATGCTCATGGGCTGTGAAATAGTGACAAAAAATTGGAAGAATTCCCTAAACAAGATAAGCAATAAATTTCGTTTCCCTTATAGAAGAGGAGCTGAATTTACCTGGCTTTTCCCCTTTAGTCATTTTTCCGTTCGCTTACCGCATTCGCTGACGATGTGTCCGGTGTCAAGGGGGGGAGGGGGCGGGATTTAAGAGATCGTGGGGAGACAATTTTCCACTTTGATTTTTAGAAAAAATCTGTTTCACCGAAAGGGCAATGCAGTGAATGCGATGACAACATGTCGTAATGTTATACGAGATAAGGCTAGCAGCTAAGTCTTTTTGGTTCAATCTCGCGTAACTCTACAAAACTCTGGTGTATGGGAATATGGCCCCACCCGGGAAAGAAGCTGTTTTCGTGCATATTCTTGTATCAGTGGACACAGCGCGAAGAAGGGTATGCGAGTCGTTTGCTGATGTCTGCCGACATAGCGACTGCGTCCTTATAGTCAAAGGTCACAGTTGCTGTTCGAGCCACGCAACCCCCACCCCCTACCCCGGCATCCCTTCATACTCCTTCGCCCAGCAAAAGACGGGCGGGGCGTTTCCTTTCTGGTTGAAGAGCAATTAACGGCAGGCCTCGCACGTGGGTTGATGTTATCGCATGCGCCCTCCTTGCGACAGAGAAGGCGTGCTTGTTTCATCTCTGCTTCAGCCGTGTTCGTCACCAGCGCTCGCGAGCTTTTACTCGCGGGTACAACATACGATGAGAGCAGCGATGTTGTCAATTTGGACTTTATACGGAACAGCACGGCGATGGTGAAAACCTGTCAAGAGTGTCCATATAATTGTTATCCCAATAAAAAACATACTAAACAGTAGAAGAGTGCTCGCCTTTTTTTTCTGGAGAGCTGCATCACCTCCACTGTAAAGAGTTCGTCCATTGGAAGAATAAAATAATCCAACGCCTTTTCTATTGGTTTCGTTGTCGCCTTGACTACCCTTCTTACGCGCGATATCTCCTTGCGACACATATTTCTTCATAAAGCGCGCGTACAATGTCGGCGCTAAGGGTGAGCTTATCATGATTTCACGATTGTCGTCTACATCCTGTTATCTCCGCTTGCTCAGTCGGAAACACACAAAATGGAGCGAAATCAGTTGATTGCGCACGATATATATTCACGCGAGACAAGGAAGAAAGGGCGACTCCATAGCAAAGCAGGCTGGGAGACAATTCACAGCTTGCGCTGTCTTGCCAGCCGCTGAATTTATTCTGTGTGTGTATAGTGTAAATGTATTCTCCCCGTAACATCTTTGGTGGAAGGTGGCGCATTCACTTTACGCAAGACGAAGCTTCGTTGCGGGTGCCTATAGTTGCCTCTTGAATGGCGACCGAAATCAACAATGCCGACCCCTCAGCGGCTGGCAAGATGGCGCCCAGCTTGCAGGATCTGTCGACGTCATTTTCTTTCTTTTCGTTTTCGTCGTCCTCTTCAGCCCGTTACATTATTTCTCGTATATCGAACAATCGAGAGCGCGTACCCTAATGACGTCGCGTATATCACTGTTGCAGAGTCACGAAGTGCGCCAAAAAGGCGAGAAGTACCAAGAGAGAATAACGCACTCGATTTTGCATTTTCACAGCCTGTTTTGGGGCCCCTATAAAGACAGCGCGTGTAGACACGGACAAATGAGTATTCAAGGCACCACAAACCCCACTGCCAACTGAAACATCTTACAGCAGCGGAAAATAAGGCAGGCACAAATACTTATCTAAGCATTGCACGTCGTGTCTTTTTAAGATTAATACCTACCAACTAGCTCAGCTATCTGTTATTCTAAGCTTTTCGTTGCCTTTACTTCTATTTTTGTTTGTCGATTTACTCGAGTAAAAACGAAAGAAAGAACGAAAGAAAGAGTGCTAACACATCGATATATATTACTTATCTATTTTATTTATGTATGCAAAATGTGCTGGGCCCAAGACTTCACGAATATGCTACACAGCGAGTTGCGTCGTCGCCCTTTAAAGGGACACTAAAGAGCAAAACGATTTTTCTCATATTAGTAAAGTACTCTTTCACGATACCAAAAACACAGCGCTTGCTTCGATATGACGCTTAGCAAGCGAGAAAACGCGCAGAAACAAAATGTGGGTGGCGACGCCACCTTGAACTTTCCGCACCATTCGCCGTGACGGCACGTGTTTTGACGGCGCCCACTAGGAACTACTTAGTTCCTAATCGGTAAAAATGAAGTACATTGTCCTCTGAGGGGGCCATAGGCTCGACATACCATTTTTGGGGTAATTTTGTTGAGCCAATGGTGCCAAATTGCGATAAGTACACTTTGAAATCCATTACTTCACGCGGGGAGATTCCGGCGCTAAATTTAAAAGTGATACTTTGAACTTGATTTTCTCCTCTATTAATAAACCTATGTAGCGAAATTAACGACATTAGAGTCCTCAGAGCACAGTTTATCGATCTAAGCAGATTCATTGTTTCTTTTTAGTGTCCCTTTAAGGCTGGAGGACGCCGCAGAGTTGAGGTCAGGCAATACTCGTAAAACTTCTGAAGGAGAGAAAGATACAACTTCCGGGAGTTATTCTCGATGTGTCCATCTAAAGGAGATGTCCACAGTCCATTTAGCCAGAGAGCTTTCGGTTACTCTAGAAGCGCTGAGCCGTGATGTCACCTCGCTCTTGACCACGTTGGCGCACCAACCCCCTAGCACCTTCCCACGGTAAGAAAAGAGTGGACGAAATATACAGAAACAGGAACTTTTCAAGCCTGATCTTGCATATGAATGTGTCTCAGATCTTTGAGAACGATGCACGGAATGTGCTACGACCTTCACAGGTGCGTTAGACGGGCGGCCGCACTTAACCTGATTCGATGTCTAGCGCGATTAGAGTTTGTGCACGGCCTCCGAGATGTACTCCCAAAAGCGGATCTCTGTGGGCTGCGTTCGTTGCGTTGAGGCGCATTACGTCTCTCAGTAATATTATCTGAGGTTTTACGTTATAAAATTACGATATGATTGTGAGTGACCCCGTAGTGGAGGTCTTCGGAAATTTTGACCATCTGACGTTCTTTAACAGCATACTGACATCGCACAGTATACGGGCCTCTAGCATTTCGCCTACAACGAAATGCGACCGCCGCGGCCGGGATCAAACCCGCGACCTTTGGGTCAGCAGCCGAACACCACAACCACTGCTCCGCCGCGGCGGACCATTCCGTCCCTCTCATTTGTGTCGAGAGTTGGGAAAGCCTTGTGATGTAAAAATGACATTACGAAAGAAGAACCGGAAACAGGGGGCGCGCTTCTCGCCGAACTCCAGTCAATCAGTGGCAGCCAAAATGAACAGTCCACTAGGGGGACACATCGAGAATAGCTCCCCAGGTACAGTGAACGGTATAGAAGAGTCCACTGCACCCCAGCCATAGAGAATGAAATAGGAGCACAAGGGGGGAGCGGCGTGTGGGGAAGTTGGCTTGTGGACGTTAGGCGCGCTACCTCCTATTTTTTTTTCTCCAAGGTTGAAGCGCATTCTGTTCCTCTCATTTGTGTCGGGAGTTGTGAAAGCTTCGTGCTGTAAAAATTAGAAAAGAACTGGAAACAGAGCGCGCGCTGCTCGGCGAACTCCCGCCAATCAACGACGGCTGGACAGTCCATCACATGGACGTATCGAGAAGAGCTTCCCCGGTGATGTGTGGTATTTTATGTTCAGATTCCCCATTCATAATAAAAAAAAAAACAAGAGAAACGGCGGCGCACCGCAATTATAGCGCGGCGGCGGCGGCGTCATCCCTCTCGGGACTTCGGCGGCGGCGCGAGCTGCTTGAGCAAAAACATGCGGCGCCGGTGGCAGCGCGGCGCGGCGGCGCACCGCTCTAGTCTCATTTCGCCATCGGGCAAGCATGCACCCCTTAACTAGTTCCCTTTAGCACCTTCGTTCGAACCAGCTAAAACCACCAACCATGCACTGACCACAAAAACAATCGCGAGAGCCAAGAAAGCTTCCTGGCTTAAGAAACGGAGCAAGTCGGAAATCCATGCAACGTTAAACAGTTGCCACGCTCTGGAGCGAGTAGCTGTCCGTTTTCGGCACAAGATAACTACCACACCAATTTCACATACTGCATTGCTTCATTATAAAACAATAATTCTTCCAATATTGTAATATGCAGTGATAGTATGGGATCCATTCACCAAACGCAGCATTAATCAACAAGAAAAAGTGCAAAAGAAAGGCTTACGTTTTATTTATAACTTCTACGGTCGAACATCAGTACCTGAGCTATTAATGAGAAGTGGCCTACAATCTGTTGTGCACAGAAACTACTTTTGCCGCCTAAAATTTACATTCAATGAATAAATGGTCATTTAAGTGTTAACTCTTCAGGTATCCTGTCGTACTTTTTCGTTTACGCCTTCCGCAAGCGACACAGTAAAATGATAACTGCTCTATATTCACGGATTAACTGCTGCAAGTATTCGCATTTCCCTAGAACTATTAATGAATGGAATAACCTTGCAAATGATGTCGTATCGCATATCGCAAGGTCATTGTTGGAAAGCAGCCTAACTTAAACCATCGTTTGTTATTGCGTTGTATACCTCGCTCTATTGTAATTATTTTGTGATTATGCTATTGTGTAAATTTAATGTAATAACATTTCAAGCTCACTCTTGTACATCACATTGTACTTATTCATTCATCGTACCTTGATTATTTGTTTTGATGCATGAAGCTATTATCGAACACTTTTCCCACCCTGCCGTTATCTTTCAAATGAGAGATCGCAATGTTTATGATTAAGTAAATGAATAAATGAATAAACAAACAAGTAAATGAGTAAATAACGTTTTCGCTGAAAAGCGAGCGCACCTTCACATCTCTGGTCACTTTGGCTGGAGTTTTTGACTCTTCATCACAGTATCACAGCGTTGATATTCAAGCATACGAAACTGACATTCCAAAGCGAGAGCAGCCATCGACAATAGTATACGCCAGTGCAATAAATTGCAGTATTCATCGGGAATGAATTGCCTAATGTTACATCTATTCAGCACAAACCAGAAGACAAATTTAATTTTTGTGCTGATTATTGGAAATCCCCGAGAAGTAAGCTGACGCAGAAGTTCCTTGTGGTGTTGCTCCAGCATGTGGAGGGTCGGCGATCCTGCTAAAGTAAACCCACGCTTGTCTACGCCAAACCTCGTTAACTAAATCGAACCTTGGCTGTCGCAGACACTCAAGAGCGAGTGCACGCTACTGCCCTTGCAAGCCGAGGGTTTCGTGCAGGGCAAAGCAGCTGCCTCTCGCCGGTATTCGAGAATTCCTACCAATTTCCAGCGTCTGAGACGGTACGCATGACTCCTCTCGTGGACTAGCCTCGATTAATTACGGTCAACGGTCTCTTTTCATATCACACTGGCCGCTCGTTGTCTTTTAACAGACTGTGTTTGGTTTCCGGAGAAACCGCGCTCGCCTCTTCCTCTTGGGGACGAAAAAAAAACTGCTCGCTTTAATTAGACGCTTTCGCAGTATACGTACGCTCTCCGCCAGCTTGACTTTGAAGCGATCTTACAGACGTGGCAAGACCTAGACGTGACGTAGTGCAGCGTCGGAGAACGCGTAGCCAGGCATGGAAGAATGCACTCTACCTCCGACTCCACAAATTTCGATCATGTAAGCGCGTGATGCATAGCACATACAGTAGCCTGACGCTGTATTGACAATTTAAACGTATTACGCGACGCATTTCGAGCAA